>NW_007730398.1:197423-235457 GCF_000696425.1 Galeopterus variegatus
TTGGTCATTTGGTAGGGGGTTTGCTTCCTCTATTATACTGAGGTTGGCTGTGGAGTGGCCTCGGTTGCTACTGTGGGGGGTGAACTGCTTTTGCTTGACAGTAGGTGTGGTGGTGGTTATGTTAAACCAACTTGGCTCCTGTTCGAGACTCTGTGGTCGTTGAATGAGCCCCTAGTGCATGGAGTTCTTCTGGGACAAACTTGGTGGGTCAGATCTGCAGGCTGGTGCTCCCCCCGGGGTCTGAGGTCGGATCAGGGGCCACATTGAGCCATGTGGCTCTGCTGGCTGGCTGGCACTGACTGGCTCACCTGGGTGGTGCAGGTTCAGGGTGCCAGGGTGGGGCCTGGAGCTCCACCCCTGCCTTGGTCCAACGTCTTGGGTGAGGGGGCCATGTGGAGCCATTTGGTTCCACCGGCTGGCTGTCACTGGTGGGCTCACCTGCACAGTGCGAGTTCAGGGTGCTGGTGTGGGGCCTCCAGCTCTCTCCACCTGTGTGCACGGTGGCAGGGTGAAGTGGCCACATGGACCCATACGGTTCCACTGGCAGGCTCACCTGCATGGTGATGGTTTGGGACCTGGAGCTCCCTTCCACCTGGGTCCAAAGCAGCAAGTAAGGGGGCCACATGGAGCCATGCAGTACCACTGGCTGGCTGGCGCCAATGGGCTCACCTGCACATCCCAGTTCAGGGCACCGGGGTGAGGCCTGGACTCCTCCCCTGCCTGGGTCCAAGGCGGTGGGTGAGGGCACCATGTGGAGCTGCGTGGTACTACTGGCTGGCTGGTGCTGGCGGGCTCACCTACACGGTGCTAGTTTAGGGCACCGGAGCAAGGCCTGGAACTACCCCTGTCCTGGCAATTCTTTTAAAGCTGTATTATTTCTATTCTTTGTAATTTATTAAGCTTTTCTTTGTGGCCTATGATATGATCAATTTTGTGAACAATTTCACGCACAAATGAAAAGAACATACTTATATATTCTCCATCATCTGGGTTCGTAGTTTGATATCTGTAAGATATACGTTGTTGATTATATTATTAAGTCTTTTAAATTCCTAATCACTTTTAGTTCATGTGATTTGTCTTAGACTTGTGGCCTATGATATGATCAATTTTGTGAACAATTTCACGCACAAATGAAAAGAACATACTCATATATTCTCCATCATCTGGGTTCGTAGTTTGATATCTGTAAGATATACGTTGTTGACTATATTATTAAGTCTTTTAAATTCCTAATCACTTTTAGTTCATGTGATTTGTCTTAGACTGAGAAAGACATATTAAACTCTCTCATAATCAGCATGTATGTGTCAATTCTTCTGCATCTTTTGTGGCTTCTGCTTTATGAAATTATTGTTGTGCTGTGAGTGCATAAATATTAATAACTGACATACCTTCATTGTGAATTGTAATCTCTAGCATTAGAGTCTCCTTTCTCTCTAATGTCATTCTTTGTGTTTTGCCTTGTCAGATTACAATATCATGACCTCTTTTTTCTTTTTATTTGCATTTGCCTGGTCCAACTCCTACCCCCAGATTCTCTTCGTTTATGTATGTCTGTTGTATACAACAGCATTTCACTTTGCTAACCAGTCAGGAAATTGGTGGGTTTTTTGATTGTTTGTTTGTTTACTAGGTTGGTAAATCCACTTAAATTCATTGATATGATGGATATGTTTTTCTTTTTTCCTATGCTGCTGTTTGATAAAAGTATTTTATATGCGTAGATTTCAAAAACGTGGTCTATTTAATTTGCTTTCTTTGTATTCTTAGTAATTTTGTTGTATTTATAAAACTCTCACTCTTATTTTTTTGGTTACCTATATGCCTTTACCATTATACATTTATGAAGTGCCCTTAGACCTTTTTATTTATTTATTTTAATTATTTTCTATTGGCTCTTCACAATGAGAAATGTTGAATTAGCTAGTACCTTTAACCCCTCTCCTCACTCTCTTAGTATCTAAAGTAATATTCTTTTACTTCTAATTAATAACTACAAGGCAATTAGCAAGCACACTTTTCATATGCTTTCTATACTCTTCCCCCATTTTTTAGAGTTGTACAGTAGCAACAATGTCCAAGGATATAATCATTTCAGACTACAATATCTCCCTTAATAACCATCATTTATTATTAGTTTTACAAGTAAATATATATTTAATGCTCATCAATAGTTCTTAAATCAGTATCTACTGAAACATTTTGGTTATATAAGACTTATTTTCTAGTACCTTTCTCATCAGAGTCTTACAGAAACAATATTCCTGAGTTTTTGCTTGTTCATAACCGAATGTCTGTCTGTAGCCTTTATACTTGAAGGTAAGTTTGGCTAGATAAAAAATTTATGGCTTAAATTTTCTTTCTTTGAGAATCTCGAAAATGTTGCTTCATTGTTTTCTAGCATAAAGTTTTACTATTGAAAAATCTGATAACATATTTGATTTTTTTTAGTAAGTGCCCAAGAACCCAAAGTTTCCTTTTCATTTTTCTTTGAAGTTCAGTAGATATAGAGAATACTCTTATGTCTTTTTGTTAGACATTCTGTATTGATATTTACAGGTACATGGTGTGTCTTTTCAATATGTAGTTTCAACTTTTATTTCAAGAATGTTTTCTTGATATGTAGTTTTTGGGTTTTGTTTCATTACTTCAGAGATCTTAGATTTTATCCATGTTAGACATTCTTTTCTAGTCTCCTATATCTCCCTTTTTTTTTTCTCAAATTCTTTTTCTCTTTTCCCCTTTTAAAAATTTTCATCATTTTCTTCCTTTCCACTCTGTTTTCATTAAGCTATATGTACTATGTTTATTTGCTCTCATGCACCTTCTAGTTTATTCTTTATTTCTAAAATAAACTTTTTTTACTTATAAATTTTTCCTATATTGTCATCTCATTTCTGATTTTTATTTTAATTCTGATTTATGCGGTTTTGTATTTCTCATGTTGTTTAATTATTTGAGTTATTTGTGTGTAGGGATATTTTCTGTTTTCTGTTTTTTTCTTCTCCTTTATTTTTATAATAGCTTTGTATAGGATTTGAAAGCTATTCCTTCCTGTTGCTTACTTTTTACATGAGATTAGTTTTCCTAGATGTTTGGGAGGGAAGAGTGGACCAGGATTTCTTTTCTAGTTTTATTGATCTGGTCTAGAGCTCCTTCTCCAGCTGTTTTTGCAACACATAGACACACACATACATGTGCATGCAAACACACACATACACACACACACACACACACACACTCACATATAATTTTGTACTTTCCAAGATCTTTTCTTGCTGTCCTTTCCTAACTTCATCTGGATCTTTCTTTTTCCTTTGTTCCCATTTTACCTGTTATACTTAATTTGGATTCTACTCCCAGCTGTTTTTCTCAGTCCCGGAATGGAGCTTGGTCAATTTTTGAGAAATTCTTGAGGCAAATCATGTTTCATCAACTCAAACATTATCATCAATCCCTTGTGCTCATTCCTGAGTAGTAGTGTGAAGAAAAAAAATAATCTTTCTGATGTCTGCTCTTCTTAAATTGATCCATCATTCTTTCTAGTGATTACCTACTTGTGATTTTGGAATTCTCCTCTTCTCAATTTCATCCAACATACCATTACCTTCCTCTGCTCCCTGCCACACAGATCCTAATATGACACAGAACTTATAGCTGTTGGTGTTTTGTCTCCAGCCTTGCATAGTTTGTGTTTATTGTAGATAGTATTGATGAATTTTCATGATACTACCTTAGTTGCTCTGTCTCTATAAGATCATTTGGAGAAATTTTAAAAAGTACACTGTCAGTATAATTTCCTTTGGTGAATTTTAAATTGTCCAGCAATGCAACTTCTGATCATTATTTCTATGTTGGCAGTAAATCTTGAAATGGAATCTTAAGGATGTAAGAGTCTTAAGAATCATGTTGTCCCTACACATTTTATCTTCCTACAAATGCTTCTATATCTTATAATTTTCCAGCCTTCTGGGAAACTCATTCAATTGGCAAAAAGTTGGTATTGATTAGAAGCAGCTTCTTAGGTTGAAATTAAATTTAGGTCCTTATTTTACATTCTAGAATAATTCTAGGCATATTTTTCTGGCTAGTTCACTTGAGGGAAGCAGATTACAAATAACACAACAACAATTAAGAGTATAAGACAAATGAAGGAACTTAATTCTCAGGTTTATTAATTAGTATTACAATTTTCTGGCCAACATCTTCATGCTAACTCTCATCAGATTCATCTTAAATATAGAATAATGATAATATGAGCCACAACAACAATTAAGAGTATAAGACAAATGAAGGAACTTAATTCTCAGGTTTATTAATTAGTACTACAATTTTCTGGCCAACATCTTCATGCTAACTCTCATCAGATTCATCTTAAATATAGAATAATGATAATATGAGCCAAAAAAATATTGAGCATTTACAATGCTATGCACGATCCTACAGGCTTTACATGTTTTAGCAAATTTTATTCCACACAATACTCTGAGAGGTTTCATTATTATTCCTATTTTACCCATATGGAAACTGAGGCAAAGCAATTTAAATAACTTGCCCAAGATCACACAATTAAGTGGTAGGACTGGAATTCAAATTCAAGTAATCTGATTCCAAAGCTTATGGTTTTAACTGTTACGTGAAATTTTTTTGGAAAGGTATCTTTTTAAAGCCATGATTAGTGTCTTCTGTTGCTACTCCTTATTTCAACAAGTTATTTATAAACAAAACAATAAAATTACAATGCTTCCCAGGCTTCTACTCTTTGATTATAATAGAAACACTACTCTTTTAGTTCCCATCACTGAGGGATCAAAGGAAGGGTTTCATAAGCGTGAAATATTATTTGTCTTATAATGGTCATAGTACTTACTTCAAAAAGCATTGTTCTATAAAGTGATTGGCTTCTAAGGGGTATTTATCCTTCCAAAGTTCTTGTTCATTATTCTGTAAACTCTTCAGCAACTAATTGCTTTACATTGCTACATCTGCTGCTAACAACTATCATTCCAAAGTTTACTACATCTCTGAGCACATGAGTAAGTTCCTTAGAGGAGTTATTCCATTTAATAACGTGTTGAGACATGTGATACCATTATCCTAATTTTACAAATAGGAAACTGAATGCATAGAAAATTTAAAACTTGCTTCGTTTCAGTGAATTAAACTAAATTCTAAACTAGGAAAATAATAAAATAAAATAAAAAATAAAAACTTGCCCAAGAACATGGTCCTGGTAAGTGGTCTAAACCCCAGTCTGTCTGATTCCAGAATCAGATCTCATAACATTTATATCAAATTGACCTGTGTTTGTACTGAGTAGTGGTAGTATGTTTGGGATGGCACAATATTATCCACACTTTCAGGTGATAATACTGGCCCATAAAATTGATGTCATTTACCCAAAATCACAGAGTACTATGAGGAAGTCGGTGCATGTGGCAGAGCCAGGATCTGAGTCCCGGGTCTCCTCCTGAAGCCTGTGTCCTCTTCAGTTCTCAGGGCTGAGCCAACTTCCCCAGAGCCACACAGGGGAGCACGGTTATGACTCCTGTGACGAGTTTCCTACCCAACCTCATGGCACCTGAAACTCCCTAGGGACAAGTTTCTGCTGCTGATCACCTGTCTTACTGATAAGATGAATAGAGTCACTTAAGTAAAAGTGAGAAATTATGACTCAGCAGCTAGTCTGTCACCCACACCCCAGAGAACCGGGGATTTTGCTTGGGCAGAGTAGAAACGGCTGTAGGAAAAGACCACTCCCAAAGAGACTATATCCTGCCTCCACACCTCGGCCACCACCAGGAAATTCTCATCTCATGTATTTTCTTGGCGTTCATCCATTCATTTTTGCAAGTACCTTTTCTGAGCATCTACTTTGTGGCAGGTGCTACTAGTGCGTGGATACAGCAGTGATCACACCTGTTCCCTCCCTCAAGGAACTTGCAGACCAGTAGGGATGACAGACACATGGAGAAGGGTGAGAGGGACTGACACAGGGAGTGATGACTAAACAGACCGGCATGGTGGACAGTTGCTGTTGGGAAAATACAGGAAAATGGTCAGGGCCCCTCTGATGTTCAGAATCCTGCCTGACAGCGCATGTAAATATGCGCATGCGCACAGGTGTTTCTTGTTATTTTTCTAATGTGATTGCGCATGTGCAGTTCCGCCTAGTCCACCATCTTCTGTATGGAAATTGCAGACAGTGGGGCAATTCCAACACTGCTCCTCACATCCTGGGGTTGGATTCTGTGTCCCTGAAGGTGTTTTGGATTGTGGACTTGGGTATAAAGGACTAACAGCTCTGATATGCGACGCTTCTAGAGACGCTCTGGGAAGCCACCAGGGTGGCTGCTCCTAGCTCTGAATAGAGCCTATTATTTCTTCACCCACAATTCCCAGGACCTTTTCCTATTACCTAGCTCATAGACCTGCATGTGGAGGGTTTGTGACCCAGTCTGGACAATGGCTTGAGGGGTCTGTAAGACCAAGCCCTAGCTTTACATGCTGCAAAATGCTCCATCAACGTCCTTTGGGTCACTGATGGCCATACAGGCCCCATACATTGGGCATCCCATACATGAAGTGATGACCATGATGGCCAGTCTAGGTGACATAGAGCATTGGAGACAAGCAAAGGGGGGTCCAAAAGGTGGCTAAGACTAATCCCCCAAGAAATGCTTTGGATTTTATCCCAAAGGGACCAAGCAAGACCAGCCATATGCAGAGATGCAGTTTGACTTTCTTACAGCAGGAGTTGATAGGGAAAACATCGACTGACAACCAAATGCAGTCTTGTTTGCCTTGTGGCAACAATTGCTCTCTGAACAGCATTTCACTAAACATGCGGAAACAGGTGGCAAGTTACACCCAATGAATTTAAAAGATTTTTTTGGTTACTTCTGTGGAAGCAGATGGACTGTTCTCTTTTGGCTAGGGAATAGGCCAACGTGCTTGTTTTGGGGGGGCAGATGAAGACCAGAGGCCTCATGTTGAACTGGTAATACATTGGTCAAGGATACATGTGCAGCATGCGTTAGCACTGGTGGACACCGGCACAAACTGTAGCTTGATACATGGCAACCCAGATAGGTTTCTGGGGGCTACAGTGAATGTTGATGGCTATGGAGGACAGACTATTACAATCAAAGCTATGTCTTTGCCACTGAGCATTGGACGATTGCCCCCTCATGTATATACTGTGTATGTATATCCTGTATCTGAATACATCTTGGGAATAGATGTGCTTTATAGGCTACAACTGCAAATGATGGCTGGATAATTCTAGCTGCAGATATGGACAGTAAAGCCCATGTTGTGGGGACATGCTAAACATGACCCACAGGTATTACCTAAGCCAAGGTGTGTGGTCAATGTGAAACGGTATCACTTGCCAGGAGGACGTGCAGAGATAGGCGCCACTATAATGGAGTTAGAAAAGGTTGGCATTATTCGTCCTGTACATAGCCCCTTTAATGCTCCAGTATGGCCAGTGAAAAAGCCTGATGGTACCTGGAGGGTGACTATGGACTATTGGGAACTGAACAAAGTAGTGCCTCCTTTGCATGTAACTGTGCCTTTGGTTCATGACTTGATGGATCAGCTGATGACTCAACTAGGAACTAAACCTTTTGTACTGGACCTTGCAAATGCTTTTTTCTCTATCTGAATCTTGGCTGATAGCAAAGATCAATTTGTCTTCACCTGGGAGGGAAGGCACTGGGCTTTTCAGGTGTTATCCCAAGGCCACCTGCATAGCCCAACCATCTGTCATGGTTTAGTGGTTGGGGACCTAGCCAGGTGGACTAGGCCCAGCATGGTTACAATGTCTCATTACATAGATGATGTCTTACTAACCTCTGATTATCTTGCAGATTTACCCAAGATGGCTCCAACACTGCTTGGTCATTTGGAACAATATGAGTGGGCCATATATAAGGGTCTTACCCTTTCGATATCTACTTGGAAGTATCATCAGTGGCTGGTAAGTCACCAACCCCTGTGGGGACAAGCCATGTGGCAGGAGTTATAGGAATTAGGACATGGAAAGGAAGTAACTCTTTTCCATGTCACAGGACACTTCCCTTTAGCCAATCCAGGCAATGATGAAGCTGATGCATTGGCTAGGGTAAGATGGCTGGAGAATGCTCCAGCAGCTGATGTAGCTGGGTGGCTACATTGAAGAATGCAGGATGCTGGCTGCAAGACCATGTGGTCAATGGCTTGACAGGTGCCACATAAACCTGAGAACGAATTCCCCTGATGGGCAGATGTACCTTTGATGGCTTGCCGGGTGCTGCATGCAGATAAGCAGAAAACCTGAGAGGAGGATTCTCCTAACATGGTGGCAGGTGGATCCTGAGGGATCACTGCCAAAGTCAGAGAACTACAGGTATATCTTCACAGCTGTTGATATGGCTACTGGTCTTCTGTTTGTATGATCTAGTAAGGCCTCAGACCAGGTAAGCACTGTTAAGGGGCTGAATAGCCTTAAGGCCATGTATAGTCAGCCCCTGGTCATAGAAAGTGATAGGAACCCACCTTACTGGACATGAAATACAGAAGTGGGCTTCTCAGTTGTCCATTCAGAGGAAGTTACATGTGCCATATCATTCCCAGGCAGTGGGAATGACTGAATGGTACAGTGGTCTTCTGAAAAAGGGACTAAGGCTATCTGCCCGACCCCCACTCCTGAAGGGGTGGACACAGAAGTTATGGCCAACAGTCAGGATCTTAAATGAGAGACTACAAAGGCAGGACAACTCCAGTGGAGGCTCTGTTACATAGAGCCACAGCACCTGTTCCTGCAACCATTCTTTCCAGGATGGTAAGCTGGCATGTATTCTGCCAGAGGGACAAGAACTCCCTCTATTGGTGCCAGTAGACTTTTTGCCATAGTTCTGTGGCTGCAGGCACCAGAGTCAACTGGACACATACATACGTTCATGTGGCCAATGTGTTGGCTTGCTGAATATGCACCAAGATTTCTACCAATGTGGATGCAGGATTCCCATGGAAAATCACCCCAATGACAACTGCAAACCAGACGTGTATGGGTGGGGGTTTTGTGGCTAATAGCTGAAAGGATAGAACTATGTGGACAAGACTCAAGGTGTATCAAATGCACAATAAGTACAGAGGTTATATGGATGCAGGGGTCATCCATCCTCGCTAAGGGAACACTGCAGAAGATCACAGATGCATAGATTGTACGGCAAGGGATCCTGAAGGGGCGGGGTGTGAGGAAAGTGGAGTTGCTTTGGTCAGGCCCCCTTGTATCATATCCATCTGGGTATGATTCAGCACATCCGTTGTAAACAAGTTACCTAAGAGTAGAGTTAGTGTGCATGTGTGCCCGTGTACTCCTTGGCTCATTGACTCTGTTGTGTATTTCGGTATGGAAGGCAGCAGCTCTGAACTGCTGGTTGGCGGAGCTCACGTCTGAAGAATAAAGCATTTCCACTTTGCCAGCAGCTGCTCGGTTTTTCTTTCATTTACCTAACTCATGACCTGCACAGGATGGAGCAGAAGGGTCTGTGATCTAGCCCGACAAGGGGCATATAACGTGGACCTAATGTGTAGCATTTTCTGGAAAAAAGTAGCACCACAGCTGTAATTTAAAAGAAGTAGTAGCAGTAGTAATAAGTACAGAGAATGTATTATGTTCCAGGCATGATGCTAATTCATTTAATTATTATAACATTCTGTGAAGAAGTTTGATGATGATGATGCACATTTTACAGATGAGGAAATTTAAGTAACTTGCTCAGGATTATATAGCAAGTAAGTGGCTAAGCCAGTATTCAAATTAGATTTCATTCCACTGTGTCTGACTCCAAAATCCAAACACTATTATAATGATAATCATAGTAACGAGATTAATATTTGAGTACTTATCTTGTTCCAGTTACTGTTCTAAGTGTTCTACATTGGTTGATTCCTCATTTATTTTTCTTGACATTCTTATCAGATACTGTTCTTATTTCTATTTCCTGGATGAGGAAACCCAGAGACATTCAGCAATTTTCCCATAGTATTACACATCTATTAGGCATAAGACCTGGGATTTGAACAAGGTAGGAATGCCCTTAACCCCTAGGCAAGGAGACAGGTGGCAGGATGAGAGTGGTGAGTGTCCTAGGTGGAAAGAACTCCATGTGTGTAGACATGAAGATAAGAGAAAGCATGGCTTGTAGGAGGGATTAAAAAAAAAATAGAAACATAGTTGAATATTCAATTTGGGTACAAAATTGAGAGATTATAGGGATTAATATGCTTGTTTGTGGTATGTGCTTGGAGAGCTTCACTATCATATGGCAACAGCTGATGGTATACCAGTACTAGCTTCATTCCATCTGCCGATGTGCCTAGCAAAATTATTTTTCTGTTCCTCATGGGCAGGGGTGTGAGGTACTCCAAAACACTTGTAAATTGGAGTCTGGTTTCTAAGAGGTTAGCAAAGGCATTATTTCCCAGTAAGGAGGCTCTTGATTTTTGGTTAATTCCATGTGGCCAGCGCTTCCTCCCTAGCACCCCACCTCCTTCCCCAGAGAACATTTAGTCTCCCAAATTGAAAGCACCGTTGTAAAAGGCAAAGTTCTCATCCATGCAATTTTGAAACATAATGCTCCAGCTCCATTTGACAACACTAGGAGCTTGTCAGCATGTGGTCCATTTGGGGATTTTTTTTTCTTCTTTATGCAGCATTTTTAAAATGTAAGAAAGAACAAGCCCAGTGGAAGAGGAGGAGGAAGATGAAAGCCTGTTCCTCCCTGCATAATAGAGGCAAGACTCAAGAAGACTTGTTAAAAGAGGATAAAGCAGATTTCCCCCTCTGTGTGGTTTTAATTTTTCAGGGATTGTATGTAATATAGACATAAAAAGAAGGGAACAGACTGGTGGTATTAATCAGGGGTCAGGTAAATAGGCATCCAGTCCTGGCTGTGCCACTAATTTACTTGGTAATGTTTGGAAAATCAGCTCACATTTTATAACCTGTTTTCTTATTTTGCATCCTATTTGGCCGTTCCTTTTGAGGGAACTGAATTTATTCCTGATTCATCATTTCTTTTCTTCTACCCCAGTGCCTAATATTGCTGAACTGGAGTATCTGTAAGGTAAACCTCATTCAGTGGCTCCATGTCTTCAGCAGAGAAAAGGAACAGGCTATGGCTATTTTGGGGGCAAAAAAAAAAAGGGTTTCTTTTCTTCTACCCCAGTGCCTAATATTGCTGAACTGGAGTATCTGTAAGGTAAACCTCGTTCAGTGGCTCCATGTCTTCAGCAGAGAAAAGGAACAGGCTATGGCTATTTTGGGGGCAAAAAAAAAAGGGGTGGGGGTATCAAAAGGGAAAAAATTCTATAAAACAATGAATTTCTGGCCATAGTACACACTGAACATTCAATTAACTAACTGTATCTGGCTGCTTGGCATGGAGCCTTTATTTGTAAATCCTGAAGATAGAGTGAACTGAAAGTTCAATTTTAATCATGCAAAACCCTAGTATTACTAGTTATACATTCTCCAAACACTGAACATTCAATTAACTAACTGTATCTGGCTGCTTGGCATGGAGCCTTTATTTGTAAACTAATTTTTCCTGAAGATAGAGTGAACTGAAAGTTCAATTTTAATCATGCAAAACCCTAGTATTACTAGTTATACATTCTCCAAGGGAGGCAGTATGTCTTCCTAAGGAATATGGAACTAGGTTGAAGAAACAGGTGACAGAACTGGGTGGTGTCTACATACACCATGCTGATCATTTGTGATTAAGCAACATATCTTTCTAGTTGCTACATTTTACCTGAGGAGACATGAATGGGGTGTCTGATTACCCAAGTTCTATGATGCAATGGAGGCAGCATCTATGCACTCAGATAAACTAGTACTAGCTAACATGGGGTAAGGGCTCATTATGTGCCAAGCATTGTGCTAAACCCGTTACTTTTATTAACACATTTTACCTGTGGAATAACCTTATGAATAAATAGTATTATTTTTCACATTTTATAAGTAAGAAAATTAAAACTTTGAGATGCTACATAACTTTCTTCAGTTGAATAAATGGTCAAGCCATTCATTCTTTTATTCAACAAATATTTATTGAGTGCTTATTATGTGCTCAGGCACTCTTTTTTGGTGCTTGGGTTACATCAGTGAAAACAATAAACAAGGATCCCTATCTTCAAAGAGTTTACATTAGAGTAAGAATGGATAAAACATAAACAATAAACATAATAAGTAAGTAAATCAAACAGCATAGTAGAAGATAAGCGCTATCAAAAAAAGTAAAAAGTAAGTTAGTCTATGGGCATCCCACTCTGAATGGGCACAATCTAATTTGATCTTTGAAGCTGTGCAGGGTTGGGCCTGGTTAGTACTTCCATGGGAGACTACCTGGGAATACTTGGTGCTGTAGGCTTTAAAAACAAACAAACGAACAAAAAAATGGAAAGAGCAAGTTAAAGATCTGGGAGGACTAAAAGAAGCCAGACTGGGCCAATTGCTGCCACTGTGGAATGTTCCTGAAAGGACCAGGGAGTTCATAAAATAGAAGGGAAGCCCATTCTCCTCCTTCTGTCTCGGTTTGGGTTTTTCTGAGAGTAGAGAACAGCAAGGACTTGGGTACAGATAGTGTATGAGGGAGATGATCCCAGGAAGCAGAAGTGAGGAAGTAGAAAGAATGAGGTGGGAAGGAAATTAAGCCAAAAATGGATGCATCATGAAGGTTATTGACTTTAACCAATAAGGGCTTGATTCTTCCTATGAAAAGTATCTCAAATTCCTCCCAGAACTGTATATCTGAAGGCCAGGATGTTGGGGTATTTAACCAATTCCATTGGTTGAAAGTTTCATTTGGGGTGTTAACGTACCTGAATTTCTGTGCTGCACTTGAGTACAGGCTAAGTTGAGTCCTGTGGCTTGGGAGAGAACCCTAAGATCTGAAAGACAATGGCAAGCCCTTAGGTAAAACACTGTCAGCAAGTATTGTACTGTCCCCAACACTTCAGCTGAAATAAAGGTGGGTCAAGGGCATGTGCAGCAGGGTCACAAATGATCTCCTATACCCACCTTCTATTCCCTCTCATGGTTCTGTCTGAGAGATTCTAGGAGAAAGTCACTGGCATGGGAATCTGGAAAGTATAAGTGTTCAGAATCTTAAGTATCAATGAAGAGAGTTTCAAAGAGTAGACTTGAAATTGAGAGTCATTACATAAACAACTAGCACAATATCCAAGTGGAGATTCTGAATAGGTCATTAGACATGCAAATCAGGAGAGAGTTCTCAGATGGAGGTATACACTGGAATGTAAATGGTATTTAAAGTCAAGATGGAATGAGGTTACTAAAGAAGCATGTAGAGGTAGAAAGAACAGTGTCTGCAGAATGAGCACCCCATCATTAGCATGATGGGGAGAAGAGGAGAAACCAGCAAAGAATATTAAAGAATGGTCAATAAAGTAGAAGAAAAACCAAGAGAGGATTGTGTTCTAGAGTAGGTGGAAAGTTGGATTTAACCAGGTTGTGTTTTGCCAAGCCATTGAAAGGGAGAAGGAAATCAAGGGACTAGTTGTAACAACTGATATAGAATGAGGAGAGTGAAAGAATTAAGGGGAAGAATAGAGAGAATTTGGTCCATGGATTGCAGGACCTGATAGGGTCAAAGTATTATTGGGGTCAGTATTAGAAGGAATAAATTAAAAAGAGAGAAGGGGTGGTCAGGGAGAGGGATGCATGGAATGAAAATAAGGAAGAGTTACTGATTATGAACTGAATTTAGGAAATCTAACTCTGGAAATTAATTCACTGAATTTTAATGATTCTTTGGCTTGGGTTTTCCTGATAATTGGTTCAATTCAGGCCTATGTCTCCTCTGTAAGTTTAGACTCAATATATATCAGCTAAGCTAGTAACACACCTATGTGAAAAGATATTCGATTGTAAGATGTAGAAGGGACTCTCCTCATTTATCTCGTCATGCATCAAGATTGAGGGGATTTCATGCTGATTTTTACCTAAATCTCTCATTACCTCTAATGACCTTGGAAAATTGCCAGAGGAATTCTGTGGTTTTACAACAGGTCCAGAATGCGTGCTTTGAAGAGGAAGCCAGTTTCAAGGCTCCAAAAGAATGAACATGCTGCTGCTTTTGATAATTCAGGAACTTATAGTTCTGTTGCAAACTGATGTTAAGTTACAGACTAAAAAGCAGATTCTGCTGTTTGCCCTCGCTCCCCCAACCCCTAGCTTTTATTGCAACAGCCTCCTGACTTGTTTCTCCTCTTGTAGTTCTTTCTCATTGCAGCCCATCTAGCTTGCGACTTCTTAAGGTGCTGCTTTATCATTTGATTTTCTTCTTCTGAAGCTTAAATAGCTCCCAGATACTGAAGGATATAATTCGAATGTCTTAGTTTGACATTTAAAGCCATTCATGACCTAATCCCAGCCTTTTTAAAAAAAATTAGTACTGACTTAATACTGTTTAGATTCCACCAAAACTAGGTTCCTGACATTCTTAAATTTATGACCAACATTTTCCTAATTTGATGACTATTCATATTTTTTTCCATCTGCCAGGAAAGCCCTTTTCTCTACCTCTTAAAATATCTAATGTCGGTGTACCTTTTGAGAACCAGTGAAAGTTCTGTCTCCTCTCCACTCTTTTATGATAATCTCAGCTGAAAACGACCTCTCCCTCTTCAGATGTCCGTTTGTTATGTACTCCATACTTTGGTGGCACATGCTTTAGGAAGAAAATTAATTTTTTATAGGTCACAGAGTTATTATAAAAGAAAGGCCATTTTACATTTATCCCAGACCTTGAGAAGGGAGTACAGGTTAGTTGGTGCTTACAAAGGCCAAAAGTCCAGGAGAGGGAAAGATGAAGAATCCAAGGCATAGCAAGGAAAAGGGTGGAGCAAAAATATTACCATGACAATGGTTCATAGCTTGAAGGATCACCAGGTAAAGTCTCTTTCCTAATTACGGAAGCAATTTATTTTGTCAACAAATATTTATGAAATACCTACCACATTCTATACAGAAAACAAGAAGAAACATGAGTATGCTTCCTGACCTCATGGAGGTTAAATAATGGACAGTAGGGGGGATGGTTGGGGTGCCAGGGATCCTCAAGACCACCTTCTGGTTTGATGATTCACTAGATGGTCACAAAACTAAGAAAAGCTGTCATTTTCATGATTATATATATTTTTTAAATTCTAAAGAATACAGATTAAAATCAGCAAAGGTAGAAGGCACATAGGACAGAGTCCAGGAGAAAACAGGTGTAAGCTTCCAATTGTCTTCTCCCACTGCAGGTATACAAACAGGACTTAATGTGTCAAGAAAAAACATGTGACAACACATACAAAGTATTGCCAACCAGGGAAGGTCACCTGAGCCTTGGTGTCCAGGGTTTTTACTGAAGGCCAGTCACATAAGCATGAGGCACCTGCATGAGTTACCTCAGCTACTCATTCTTTAGTTCCAACCCCCAAGGGGTCAAACTGATATAGCATGGCCCAATGTCCCAGGTGAATAAATGCAGGAATTCACCACAAATCACATTGTCAGCATAAACTGTCTGGTACGGCCCAAGTCCCCAGGTAGACAAAGACACTCTTACCAGGCATGATATTACATGGGTTTAGAAGTTATTTTACAAGAGCCAGTCCAGGGCCAGTCCTGAAGACCTTTGTAATGTATGGGATTTGGGAAGCCCAGGCCTGATAAGTTAACCCTTTACTGCACAAGTGGTATTCCATTTCCCTAATTATAAAACAAAGATATTGGATGAAGTCATTGGTTCTTAAAGTTTGTAAGGATGGGTGCGGTAGGGTGGGAGTTTTTATATCAGAATTCCCAGTGTATCCTAAGTCACTAGGACTACAGTGAAATCTGAGCATTGATTATTTTTAAGAATTCCTTCCCCTGATTCTGACATTTATTCTTTGGTACAGGACCACTGAATATAATGTGTTGCTTACAGCCCAATTTCTGGAATCAGATTACCTCATTTTGAATCTTATTTTTGCTACTTACTAGCTGGTCAACTTTAGACAAGTCATTTCCACTCCCTCTGTTTCAGTTTCCTCATCTATAGAATAAGAATGATAGCACATACCTTTTGAATTTTTTTCTAAGAACTAAAGGAGTAAAGTGTATTTAGCCCGCCACATTTTCGTTTGTGCCTTTTTCTGACAATTATGCTTAGTGTTGGATAACAGGAGGTGGGTAACAGGAGGTGATGGCCAGCATCCTATGGTGAAGCACTTGCTTAGCAACCATTGATCATGACTAGCACTTGAGAAGACTGCTCATCTTTTTGCCATTGGTGTCTCACTGTAATTTAACATGATATACTCTCACTGGATCATCAGTTTCATGGGTTGAAAGCCAGCTAATAGCTCTTATTCAAATAAATCTTCTCTTTGCCAACAACAGTACAATATTTTAGGATTTAGTAGCTCTTCCACATTGCGGGTTGACCTATTGACAACATATAGAAATGAGCTGAGGCTGCCCAACTAGGGCTGACATACCTGGTAGACTTTGGATGGATTGGTACACATGCACAAAAATTTCTTAATCTCATAGCACTCCCACAATATTTGGGGCTTCTTATAGAAGTGTTTTCCAAACTTTTTTATTGAATACCATATCAGGGAAAAAATTATTTATCTATAAATTATATATGAGTCCTACTATTTTAATATATTATGTATCAAAATATTTTCAAATGTTTTAGAGGATAAAGTAAACAATATTAAAATAGATTTATTTAGTAATTGAAAATAATATTTAATTTTATATTATTTATTATTGGTATAAAATGTGACCAGATAATGCTTAATTGTTTCTTTGAAATATTGTCTGAACTCTTTATGGTGAGCCAATCTGAAGCTTTGCTTTTAAGTTTCATGTTTCTATTTATATCAATACTTAAATTTCATAGCTGAAAGAGATCCTCACAAAAGCATGATTCTCCGTAACTTGGATTGATTGAGAAAGCAGCTCAAGTCATACCACTTGATTTTATTTTGTGTTATCTACACAGAGACAGGGCACTATCTTAATCAGTGTTCTTAGAATAATAGTTTATTTATTACTACTGTGGATTGAATGTTTCCCCAAAACTCATTGAAGCTTGATCTTCATTGTAACAATGTTAAGAGTAGAAAATCAGACCATGGCAGTGTCAAAAGGTGGGGCATTTAAGAGATGATTGGATTATGACGACTATGCCCTCATGATTGGGTTAATCCTTGTGGAGTAATGGGTTAATGGTTCAGTGGGTTGTCACGGCAGTGGCATTCATGGCTTTATAAGGAGAGAAAGTGAGCATGTTAAAGACCTCTTGCCATTCTCACCATGTGACTGTCTGCATGCCATGAAACTCTGTAGAAGAAGGTCCTCACCAGATGTGTTCCTTGTACCTTGGACTTCCCAGCTTCCAAAACTATAAGAAATACATTTTATTCCTTTGGAAATTACCCAGGTTCAGGTATTCTGTTATAAGCAACAAAAAACAAACTAATACACTTACTTTCAATAAACAAGAGTCTCTAAAAATGAATGTAGAAAAATCTCCTTTGACATCCACTTTTTATACCATATACCTACCAGCAACACTTAACATATTCTCTGTTACCTCCAATCCCACTGAATACAAATCTAGGTTCTTCCTAAATCTCAAATTTGACTAAATCACTCTTCTTTACTGTATGGTGGACATGTCTAGGCAATGCAATACGAGTCTAAGATTCATTGCATTCTATTGTGGAAAAAGGTAATAAACTTGTAGGTAGTTATAGCACTTGAAAAAGACCATCTGTTTTCATATAAATAAATTCATTGTGACGACCTGGGAGGTAGACAGGAACACCTGTCTGAAAACATCTTAGATAAATACATCTTCATGTTCCATTTCAGTGATTCTTCTTTTAAATAATTAATTAATTAATTAATTAATTAATTATTTTATTAGACATACATGTGGGGTACAACGTTGATTTTCAGTAATTGTGTAGAATGTGTGGTGGTTAGATCAGTATAATTAGCTTATTCATCATTACCATACACAATCATTTTTTGTGTTCATCAACCAATTCCTCATTAGCCTCCCTTCCCTCTCCCCCTCCCCTCCTCTTTTCCACCTCTAGTTTTCTAAAAGTTCAATGCATTACTGTGATTGCTGTTTCTTTCTTTCTTTCTTCTCTCTCTCTTTATTGTTCATTTGTTTATTTATGGATTCAGCTCCCAGTTATGATTGAGAACATGCCGTATTTCTCTTTCTGTACCTGGATTGTTTCACTTCGGATAATTTTCTCCAGGCTCATCCATGTTGTTGCAAATAGTAGAATTTCATTCTTTTTTTATGGTTGAGTAGTATTCCATTGTGTAAATATACCACAATTTACTTATCCAGTCATCCACTGTTGGACATTTAGATTGGTTCCATTGCCTAGCTATTGTAAATAGAGCTGCAATAAATATGGGAGTGCAGGTATGCCTTCGACCTAATGTTTTCCAATACTCTGGATATATCTCCAGGAGTGGGATTGCTGGATCATATGGAACTTCTATCTGTAGTTGTTTAAGAAACCTCCATACTGTTCTCCATAATGGCTGTGCTAATTTACAGGTCCATCAACAGTGCAGGACAGTTCCTCTCTCTCCACATCCTCACCAGCATTTGTTATTCTCTTTTTTATAACAGCCAGTATGTTTGGGGTGAGGTGATATCTCAGAGTGGTTTTGATTTGCATTTCACTAATGATTAGTGATGTTGGGCATTTTTTCATATACCTGTTGGCCATTCGCATGTCTTCCTTTGAGAAATGTCTATTCAGCTCCTTTGCCCATTTTTTAATTAGATTATTTGGTTCATTGCTGTAAAGTTGTCTGAGCTCTTCGTATATTCTGGATATTGATCCCTTGTCCAGATGCATTTTTCGCAAATATTTTCTCCCTTTCTGTAGGATGTCTTTTCACACTATTGATTGTTTCCTTTGCTGTGCAGAAGCTTTTTAGTTTCATATAATCCCATTTGTTTATTTATTTATTTTTTCCTCACCTGTGCTTTTGGAGTGTTTTTTATCAAGTCATTGCCCAGTCCTAAATCCTGGAGTGTTTCCCCTATGTTTTCTTCCAGGAGTTTTAAAGTTGCAGGCCTTATATTTAGGTCTCTAATCCATTTTGAGTTGATTTTGGTATATGGTGAAAAGTATGGCTCAACTTTCATTCTTCTACAAATGGATATCCAGCTTTCCCAGCACCATTTATTGAAGAGGCAGTCTTTTCCCCAGTGTATGTTCCTGTTGCCTCTGTCAATGATAAGTTGTCTGTACATATGTGGGTTGATTTCTGAGTTCTCTATTCTGTTCCATTGGTCCACATGTCTGTTTTTATTCCAGTACCATGCTGTTTTTGTTACTACAGATTTGTAATATAGTTTGAAGTCAGGAAGTGTAATGCCTCCAGCTTTACTTTTTTGCTCAGGATTGCTTTGGCTATTCGGGGTCTTTTGTTGTTCCATATGAATGTTAGAATTGCTTTTTCCATTTCTGTGAAGAATGCCATTGGGTTTTTGATGGGAATTGCATTGAATCTGTAGATGGCTTTGGGTAGTATGGACATTTTTACTACATTGATTCTTCCAATCCACAAACAAAGAATGTCTTTCCATCTCTTATTGTCTTATTAAATTTCTTTCAGAAGTGATTTATACTTCTCATTGCAGAGATCTTTCACCTCTTTGGTTAGATTTATTCCTAACTATTTTATTTTTTTGGAGACTATTGTAAATGGACTTGCTTTCTTGATCTCTTTTTCTTCTAGTTTGTCATTGGAGTATTAAAATGCTACTGATTTTTGTATGTTGGTTTTGTATCCTGCAACCTTACTGAATTCACTTATCAGCTCTAAGAGTTTTTTGGTAGAGTTTTTTTTTGGGTTTTCTATATAGAGAGAATCATTTCATCTGCAAACAGGGACAATTTGATTTCCTTGTTACCTACTTGGATGCCCTTTATTTCTTTCTCTTGTCTAATTGCCCTGGCAAGTACTTCCAATACTATGTTAAAAAGGAGTGGAGAAAGCGGGCATCCTTGTCTTGTTCCTGATCTCAAGGGAAAAGCTTTCAGCTTTTCCCCATTCAGGATTATATTGGCAGTGGGTTTATCATACATGGTTTTTATTATGTTGAGACACCTTCCCTCTATACTAATTTATGTTGCCTTGGGACCAGCAGCATCAACATCACCTGGAAACTTTGTAGAAATGCAAATTTGGGGGCTTCATCCCAGACAACTAAAACAGAAACTCTGAAAGTGGGACCTAAACATCTATATATCACAAGCCCTCCAGGTGATGCATGATGAGGTTTCAGAACCATTGCTTTAGTATATCTTCACGTTCTATGTGCTTCCTTTTAAAATTTCTGCTAGTCATGATAGTTTCCCACTTTCATTGGCTATTCTGTCAAGGTATCATTTACACACATGACAAAGTTCATAGCTCAAGATGAAGAACAGTTTAAAATAGTTTTTAAAACTCCCCAAGTAATTCGCAGCAGACAGTTAACATAAGAGAAGGGGGGCACTTAAAATCGTTTACCCATTCTTCATTGACAGGGCCACATGAAATGATGTGGTGGAAAATGGTGGATACTCAGGCAAGCAATGACAAAATATGATTTAGACATCATTTTAAGGTTCTTCTCTTTGGTCACTATCATTTCAATTAGGGATGTTAAACCCTAGAGTGATATTAACAAATTAAAGAGTTCCTGAAAGTATCAGAACCTATTTCTTAAGATTTTTGCTAAAATATATTCTTTGCAATGTTAATTCTATGAGATATGTGGGTAGAATTCAAAATCATGTAAGTTTGGTAAATACACTAAAATGGATCTCCTTACTGTTTATTGTGGCATTTCTTAGAGATGTTCATACTATTAATGTCCTAGAAAAGGATTATAGCATGCAGTATTTCCCAAACAATTTTCCCCAAGAACTCTTTTGTCTAGGAACATCTATCAGTGGGTTGAAGGATATTAGTTAGTACTCCATGTAAAATGCTTGGGAAAATTCTGCCTTGTGAATGTCAAGATTTATGGTATAAGTAGTGTAGTGCACATTTGCTGCTTTTGGGATGCTCAGCTTCCACTTTCTTATAGCACCCTGATTTCCTTTTTAAGAATTAATCCTGCCTCTTGATTGCAGTGTTAGCAGGCTAGCAAACTATGATGCCTGCTTTATGAAAAGTAGTCAACCAGACCCAAGGAAAGAATTAAGCTTTGATGCCTAAGGCACCAATTGCATGTAATTATTTCTCCTGCATGCATATAGAATGGTACTAATTTTGTATCACTCTTGGAAGAATTGGTAAAATTGCCACATAAATCATTTTCTGTATTCTATGATTCAGAACTTCCTTGAGGTTATTTCTGTCAGATCCACGCTCACCACCCAGGTAAAACTTGGTTGTGAACATATGTGTCCTAAATTTAGGTAATTGGTCTGTCTCCCAGGACTCTGAATTTTGAAAGAGGCAGGATATGAATTGGTTCCTGTGTATATCCATGACAGATCCTCTAGTCTTCCCACTGGTCCAGTGTGTTGCTAATGTCCTTTAAATAAATTTCCCAATGCTTAAATTGGCCAGATTAGGTTTCTCTTGCTTGTAATCCATGATATCACTCTAATTAAAGAGTAGTTTCTCATATAACCAATAATTTGGGATCTTTTTTTAGGGGGAAGGATAAACAAAGACAAGTCCAGGAATAATGGGTATAAAAATCGATTTTGAGACATTGTTGAAATTTGGTACCACACCTAAATCCAATCTGATATGCTGAATTCTAAACTCCTTTCTTTTTTCTCAACAAGCAAACCTCTTAACTTCTCTGCTCTCTCTTGGCTGATGAAAACAGACAAACACAATGCACTGTTAAGTTCATGTCTGTGTCCTTGGGTGAAATAGCTGAATAAATAAATACACAGAACTCCATACACTTTAGATGTAGATGGCTTTAGGGAAAGGTCAAGATTAACCTTCAACAAGTGGAAAAAGAAAGGAGAAATGAAGGTAAAGGCATCTGTAGAAACAGCTGATAAAGTATACATTATGCTAGCTGAATCTTTTAAGAGTGGCCACTTGATTCCGGACTGAATAGGATAGGCCTGTAGCAAAGAATGTCTAAAAATACCTAGAACATTTATTTGGAGTTTTAAAACAGACCACCTGCTGTTTTATAAGTAATTATTTGTGCTTTAGCATGAAAGGCAGTTACATTGTCGGCAGGAGAGGTCTCAATTATACCCCCATCTTGGTATTGAATATGAGGTTCTCCTTGGAAGCCAGAAAAAAAAAAAAAGAGAGAAAAATTACAAATGTTCCAAACCAGATGTTTCTTTTGAAATCTAGTGGAGATCTCCCAATTATCCTTCCTGCATTAATGAAGCTGTAGAGTGCTAGCATATGGTTTTACAAGCAGGAGGCCAGGCAAGAAGTACCAAGCACCAGGAACATTTCCACAATGAGCACAATGTTGGAGCCATGATGAGGAGGGTGGTAGGAGAGGTTGGCCCCCTAGACTCATCCATTAGATCTTAGATTTTATCCCATGCCAATCTAGGAGTTTCTACATTGGCCTAGCTAAGTGAGAAATCGACACCAAAATTACACTTGATTTGCTTTGACATTTTCTACATAATGAGGAGAAATATATTGATCATGTTTCTTAAAACCAGAGTGTGGGCTTTCCTTTCAAAGAGCCATCTCCGAAGATGAATATGAAAAAAAAAAATCCCCTTGCAGCTCCTGATTACACACAAACAAAGCAACACTTCATATTTCTGGGGCAGAAAAAGCAACACACTTCAAATTACCATTCTCAGAACAGGTTTCTCATTAAGATTTCAAAAAGTGGTTTTCTCAGGTTAAATACCAATTGATTTTAAAAAGCATATTAGCTGAGGAGTAACAACCAAGCAATTTATCTAGATCTGGTATATGATGCTTAATCTATGGCATTTTTCTGTCATCAATTATGTTTGAAAATAATGTAAATGAAAAGAAAATTGCATGTGAGGAGAAGATCATGGAGGCAGGAGGTACTCACTCCAGCGGGAGGAGTCCCAAACATTTCCAGAACAAGCTGCTCTTTGTAAAGGCAAAAATGTTGTTTACTACCCTTTTAGCATTTGTTGATGAATAAATTATATGAGGTCAAAGAACACATTTATTTACTTTATTGTTATATACCTAGTACATGGTGGAATGTCTGGAACATAGTAGGCCATTAATAATTAATGTAATAACAAATACTAATATAAATTCAATAGGTGAATGTGTATTCATCTCAACAGTATTTATGTAGATCTGAAAACACTAATATGAAACATATGAGATAATTATTTGGTTTACAAACAATGATTCCTGCATGTATGGATTGAATTACCCCTTGAAACTGTGCCACAGCTCATGTTATACTTCTCTCTCCCTAAGATTCACAGCTCATAAATTGGTAACCACTATCTTAAGGGAGTAATTTAAAGAATAAAGTCATACGGGAGAGTCTCAGGTCTGCAGTCAGACAGATCTTTTCCGTTGCCTCTTAAAGTCTCTAATTCCTCAAAATGTTACATTGCTTAACATTTTATAGGCCTTGGTTTCTTCATGTATAAAATGATAATGATTGATAATTATTTTTTCATATATAAAATGGTAATGATAGATAATGATCATTATTGCTTTGAGAACTAAATGACATAATTCACATTTAGTGCTTAGCAAAGTGGCTAGCACATGATAGGGACTTTTTATTTCTACTTTTATTTTTTCCCAGATTTACTGTGGAATAATTGACAAATAAAAATTACATAGATTTAAAGTGCACAACGTGATTATTCTGATATATGTACACATTGTGAAATGATTTACCACCATTAAGCTAATCAACATACCCATCACTTTACAGTGTGCATGTGTGTATGTGTACGTGTGTGTAGTGAGAACATTTAAGATCTAATCTCTCAGCAAATTGCAAGTATGCAATACATTATTATTACCTACAGTCACCATGCTGCACATTAGATCTCTGGAACTTACTCATCCTTCAGAAATGTAACTTTGTACACTTTGACCAATCTCTCCCCATTTCTACAGTCCCCAGCCCCTCAAAGCCACCGTTTGACTCCCTGCACCTAGGAATTCCACTTTTTTTGATTCCACATTACTGAAATCACGAAGTATTTGTCTTTTTGTGCCCAGATTATTTCACTTAGAATAATGCCCTCCAGGTTTATACATGTTGTTGTAAATGACAAAATTTCCTTCTTTTTAAAGGGTAAATAATATTCTGTTGCATAAATACCACATTTTATTTATAATTTCATCCCCGAACCCTTAGGCTGATTCCATTTCTTGGCTATTGTAAGTGGTGCTGCAATAAAAACGGAAGTGCAGATATCTCTTCAACATAATGATTTTATTTCCTTTGCATATATAGTCAGTAATGAGATTGTTGGATCATATGGTAGTTCTATTTTTAACTTTTTGAGGCACTTCCATACTATTTTCCATAATGATTGTACCAATTTACATTCCTTCCAACAATATACAAGGGTTCCCTTTTCTCCACATCCTCACCAACACTTGTTATCTTTTAACTTTTGAGTAATAACCATCCCAATGGTGTGATGTCATGTCTCACAGCTTGGATTTACATTTCAATAATGATTAGTGATGTTGAGCACTTTTTCATATATGTGTTGCCCATTTGTATGTCTTCATTTGAGAAATGTCTGTCCAGATCCTTTGCCTTTTAAAAAATTTTTATTATTTGTTATTAGCATATTCATTCCTACAAATCATGATTTTTCTTTATGCCTTTTGCCCAACCTATCACTTCCCAAATGTCTTCCCTTCCTCCCCCACCCCATCTCTGGTATCTTTAGGTTTGTTCTCTCCTTCTGAAAGTTCAATGTATTGTTGTGGTCTTTTCTTTCTTTCCTTCATTCCTTTCTCCCTCCTTCCCTCTCTCTATCCTTCCCTTCCTTCCTAGTAGCCAGTTAAGAGGGAGAACATGTGGTATTCAGGTTATTTGTTTTTCTCTTAGGGTTGTTTGTCTTCCATTTATATTTTTTATAATAATCCCTTACCATGTATGCCTTGCAGATATTTCTCCTATTGTGTGAGTTGTCTCTTTATGTGGCTGATTGTTTCCTTTGCAGTGCAGAAGCTTTTTACTTTGATCCAATCCCATTTGTCTATTTTTGCTTTTCTGCCTATACTTTTGAAATCATATCCAAAAACGCATTTCCAAGGTCAATGTCAAAAAGCTTTTTCACTATGTTTTCTTTACGTAGTTTAAGAGTTTCAGGTTCTACATTTAAGTCTTTGATCCATTTTGAGTTAATCTTTCTTTATTGTGTGAGATTAGGGTACAATTTAATTCTTCTATATGTGGATATTCAGTTTTTCTTACAGCATGTATTGAAGATATTATCCTTTTTCCCATTTTACGTTCTTGTCACCTTTGCTAAGGATCAATTGACTGTAAACATATTTATTTCTGGGCTTTCTGTTTTGTTCCATTGGTCTATGTGTCTCTTTTTAGGCCAATACTATACCGTTTTGATTACTATAGCTTTGTAGTTTATTTCTGTGTCAGGTAGCATGATGTCTCCAACTTTGGACTTCTTGCTCAAGATTGCTTTAGATATTCAAGGTCTTTTGCCATTGGAATTTTGTAGGGATTTCATTGAAACTGTAGATCTCTTTGGGTAGAATGTACATTTTAACAATGTTAATTCTTCCAATTCATAAACATGGGGTATATTTTCATTTATTTGTGTCTAATTCACTTTCTTTCATTAATGTTATATAGCTTTCTATTTAGAGAAATCTCACTATTTTGGATAAATTTGCTCCTAAGAACTTTTTTTATGCTATTGTCAATGGGATTTTTTTTTTAATATCTAGGGTTTTCAATATATAACATCGTGTCATCTGCTAACAGAGACCATTTTAATCTTTCCTATTTAATCTGTTTGACTTTTTTTTTTCTTGTTGAATTGCTCTGGCTAGAATTTTCAATAGAAGTGGTAACAGTGGGCACACTACTCTTGTTCCTGATCTTAGAGGAAAAGCTGGCTTTTCACCATATATTGTTAGCTGTGGGCTTTTCATATATGGCCTTTATTGTGTTGAAGTACATTCCTTCTATACCTAATTTGTTGGAATTTTTATAAAATGTTTTTTCTCCATCTATGGAGATGATCATATGGTTTTTGTCCTTCATTATGTTAATGTGATGTATCACATTCATTGATTTGCATATGTTGAACCATCCTTGTATCCCAAGAATAAATCCCACTTGATCATGGTGAAAGATTGTTGTAATGTGCTGTTGAATTCCATTTGGTGGCATTTAATTGAGAATTTTTGCATCTATGTTCATCAGGGATATTGGTCTACAATCTTCTTTTCTTGTAGTGCCCTTGTCCAGATTTGGTATGAGAGTAAGACTGACCTCCTAAAATGAGTTTGGAAGTGTTCCCTCCTCTTCAATTTTTTGGAAGAATTTGAGAGGGATTGGTATTAATTACTCTTTAAATATTGGATAGAATTTTCCAGTGACGTCCTTGGCTCCTGGCTTTTTCTTTTGTGGGGAGGTTACTAATGACTCATTCAGTCTCCTTACTTGTTATTGTTCTGTTCAGATTTTCTCTTTCCTCATGATTCAGTCTTGAAGAGTTGTAGGTGTTCTAAGAATTTATCCACTTCTTCTAGCTTATCCAATTTGTTTGTGTATAGCTGTTCATAATAATCTCTTATGATCCTTTGTATTTCTTTGGTAACAGTTATAATGTCTCCTCTTTAATTTCTGATTTTATTTGAGTCTTTTCTCTTCGTTTTTTAGTCTGCCTAAATGTTTATCAACTTTGTTTATCTTTTCAAAAAAATAATTAGTTTACTTAGTTTTGTGGATCTTTTCTATTGTTTCTCTAGTTTCTATGTCATTTATTTATGTTTTTATCTTTATAATTTACTTCTGCTAGGTATGGGCTACTTCTGGCATCCACCCAAAAACCCACACACTACATTTTTCTCTATCTCAAAGAGGAGGTCTGACAATCTTCCCTGTTGGTTTGGAGCTTGTAACTGTGCCAGAAAATAGAAGGGTGAAAAGTTCCTATTTCTTTTGTGTTATTTATAAATCTGTGCACCTTCACATTTTTTATGTAAATGCTAGATGATGGGAGAACCCAAACACTTAAAATATTATGATGGTGAGGAGTGAGGAATCTGAAACATTTTTTTTTTTTTTTGAGATTTTTATTTTTTTTAATGTAGGCATTTTTCACTATAAACTTCTCTCTAAGAACTTCTTTTGCTGCATCCTGAAAGTTTTGGTGTTTCCGTTTTCATTTATCACAAAATGTTTTTAATTTCCCTTTGATTTCCTCTATTATGCTTTGGTTGTCTGAATATGTGTGGTTTAATTTTCTAATATATGTGAGGTTTCCAGTTTTCCTCCTGTTATTGATTGACTTGCACTTGTATATCATGTGGTCAGAAAAGACACTTGATATAATTTCAATCTTCTCAATGTTTTTAAGACTTGTTTTATGGCCTAAGATATGATCTATCCTTGATAATGTTCTGTGCACATTTGAAAAGAGTGTGTTTTCTTCTGCTCTTAATGGAATGTTCTGTATGTGTATGTTAGGTCCATTTGGTCTTAAGTGTAGTTCGAGCCCATTATTTCCTTATTGATTTTCTATCTCGATGATCTATCAATTACCGAAAATAAGTTATTAAAGTACCCTATGATAATTGTACTTTCTCTCTTCAGTTCTATTAATATTTGCTTTACATATTTTGGTGCTCTAATGTTATATATATATATACTTACAATTGTTATATCCTCATGATTAACTGATTCTTTTACCATCATGTCTCTTGAGATGGCCATTCTTGTTTCTTGAGAGAATTTTTAACTTACAAAAGTCTATTTTTTCTGATAGAAGTATAGCTACCCCATCTTTCTTTTGGTTATCATTTGCATAGAATACCTTTTTTATATCCCTTCATTTTCAACCTATTTTTGTCCTTAAAGATACAGTGAATCTCTTATAGGCAGCTTATAGTTGGTTCTTGTTTTTAAATTTAGTCATCCACTCTGTATTTGATTGGAGATAATCCATATAAATGTAAAGTAATTATTGCTAGGTGAGGACTTACCATTGTATTTTTGTGTTGATTGTTTTTTGGTTGTTTTATAGATTTGGTTCCTTTCTTTCTCTCTTGCTGTCTACCTTGTGATTTTATCATTTTGTGTGTGTGTGTGGTCTGATTCTTTTCTTTCAACTTTTTGTTCATCTACTGCAGATGTTTTTGTGTAGTTACAATGAGGCTAACATAAAACATCTTATAGCTGTAATAGTCTATTTTAAGATAATAACTTCCACATACAAAAACTCTACACCTCAAATTTTCCTCCCCCTACATTTTATGTTATTGATGTCACAATTTACAATTTTATATTCTGCATCCATTAATAAATTATTGTAGCTTTAGTTGTTTTTAATTCTTTTGTCTTTTAACTTTATAGTAGAGTTAAAAGTGATTTACACACTACCATTTTAGTATTAGATTATTCTCAATTTGACTATATTCTGACATTTACATTGAATTTTATACTTTATATGTTTTCATGTTGCTAGTCCCCTTTCCTTTTAACTTGAAGAACTCCTGTTAGCATTTCTTGTAAGGCAGGTCTAGTGGTGATGAATTCCCTCAGCATTTGCTTATCTTTGAAAATTTTATTTCTCCCTCAATTCTGGAAGCTAGTTTTGCTGAGTATTGTATTTTTTGTTGACAGGCTTTTTTTTTTTTTTCAATACTTTAAATATATCACCCTACTTTCTCCTTGCCTGCAAGTTTTCAGCTGAGAAAACTGGTAGTTTTATGGCAGTTCCCTTGCATGTGACAAATTGCATTTATCTTGCTGCTTTCAAAATTTCCTTTGTTTTTGACTTTTGGGAATTTGATTATAATGTGTCTCAGTAAATATCTCATTATGTATAATCTTGCAGTTTGTTTGGGATCTAGATGTTCATTTTTCCCCATATTTGGGAAGTTTTTTGTCATTATTCCTTTCAATAAGTTTTCTTCCACTTTCTCTTTCTCTGGTTTTTCTGGGACTCCCATAATGCACATATCTGTTTGCTTGATGGTGTTCCATATGTGTCATAGGCTTTCTACACTCTTTTCTTATTCTTTTTATTCCTCAACTGGCTAATCTCAGATGACCTGTTTTCAAGTTCACTGATTTTTCCATTTGATTGAGTCTGCTGTTGAAGATCTCCATAAAATCTTATTCTTTTTATTCCTCAACTGGCTAATCTCAGATGACCTGTTTTCAAGTTCACTGATTCTTCCATTTGATTGAGTCTGCTGTTGAAGATCTCCATAAATTTTTTTTTTGTTCAGTTATTGTCCTCTTCCAGCATTTCTGTTTGTTTCTTTTCTATGGTTTCTATCTTTTTGTTAACCTTCACATTTTATTCTTGTGTTGCTTTTCCGATATTGTTTAGTTGTCTGCCTGTGTTCTCTTGTAGCTAATTAAGCTTCTTGAAGACACTTATTTTGAATTCTTTGTAGGCAGTTTATAGATCTCCATGACTCTAAGGTTGGCTAGTCATGCTTTAATACCATCCTTTGCTGGTATCATGTTTTCCTAATTATTTCTGTTCCTTGTGGATATATATTGATGCCTGCACATTTTAAAAAGTAGTCACCTTATCAAGAGTGTCCTTGGCAGGAAAAGCCCTTCAGCAGACTGTCCTTGGCAGAGAGAGATCTGGGTGGGTCCACAGGTAAGGTTGCTGCTGAAGTCTTTGGGTAAGCCAGCCTATTGCTTAGGTCCACTAGGGCAACACTAGAACTTAGGTCTGCATGGGGAACCTGATGCCTGAGTTCACAGGGTATGGCCTGGAGCCTGGGTCCATAGAGCCCAGCCTGGCACCAGGTTCCATTAGGGTGGGCCTGGTGCCTGGATCTGGGAGAATAGGCCTGGAGCCTTGGTCTGTGGGAGCAAGCCTGGAGCCTGTGTCTGCAAGATCTTACCTAAAGCCTAGCTCCAAGGGGGCTAACCTGGCACTGGGGTAGGCCTGGAGCCTGAGTCTGTGGTAGCAGGCTTGAAGCCTGGGTCTGCAGGAGCCAACCTGGAGCTTGGGACCATGGGAGCCAGCCAGGTGTTAGAGTTCACTGAAGCAAGCCTGTCTGTTGCTGAGGTCTGTGGCAAAGTCAGGTGCCCACTTCACTCTCTTTCCCCCATGTGGAAGGGACTTCTCTCTGTGCTGCACCAAGTAGGCTTGGGGGATGGGTGACATGGGTAATCTGAAACTGTTTTTCCTACCATCTTCAATGCCTCTTGTCTTATTTCTGAGCTCCACTAGTTGCTGTAATCTTTCATCTGGATTCCTTAGCTCTTGTGAAGTTATTTTCATGTGTGAATGATTATTCAGATTGATGTTTCTGTGAGGGGATGTGTACTGGAAACTCCTATTCTGTCATCTTGCTATTTGATGTTAGATGTTAATGTTATTATTATTTTCCTTGGATAAGGCTTTTATAAGAGAACTGATGAGGGACAAATCTGCATCACACTGTAATATACTGGAAACTCCTATTCTGTCATCTTGCTATTTGATGTTAGATGTTAATGTTATTATTATTCTCCTTGGATAAGGCTTTTATAAGAGAACTGATGAGGGACAAATCTGCATCACACTGTAATGTTTATTTTCTTCTCCCTTTTGGCATATTTATAGGATTAAGCTTAGCAGGTCTGGGTTAGCTCCCAAGTTTATTTTCCTTTCTAACAGGGGCACTCTTCTACTGGAAAGCTTCCATTATTATACAGCTGCAGTGGTGCACTAATAAACCAGTTCTCAGTAAAACGTATCCCTGATTTGTAGTGTTTGACAATTTCTGAGGTATAAATGCTCTTACCATGGCCAATATCAAGCTGACAATGTAGAGTCACTGAAGACACAGCTAGGAAGAGATGAGCACAATTGGCTTCTATGATGCAGTATAAGTCTGCTCCAGCATACTATTGAAATAGTCACATACATGTTCCCTGCCTGCCTTAACCTATAAATACGTAGAGAACATGCTATGTCCTCTCTCTTGTAGAATGTTGACCATGATGCCTGCAGAACAGCTAACCCAGGCCTATGTCTCAGGAAATGGGGGTTCAAGAGATTGCATTCACTCTATTTTTCCTAGTAAAGACTATGTTGTGTTTGCAGTGCTTGGTGCTAATGGCATATGATCATGACCCTTTTGCATGACAAAAGTAGTGCCTGACACAAAGAACACTGGAGTTTCAAACATCAAAGTCCTATATTTGGAGGTGGTAGAGATAAAGCCCCTCAATCAAAACAAGTAGCTGAACACCTACTTTATTTTCCCAAGTGTAAGACTTTATAAGCTTTCAGCTTATAAAGTATTTCTGGAGAACCTGACTTTCAGCTATAAATCACCTTGTTGTCTTGGTTTCCCATAATGAAAATGACCTCTACTATGATCCCTAAGGACACTTCTAGTTCTGACATTCCCAAATGGTGACCTATATTCAAGGCATTGCCCTGGCCTGTTAAACCCTCTCCCCAAAGAGCAATTTTAATTTAAACAAGGAAAAAGTATGCTTAAGAGCTGTATAGGCTGAGTCACTGAAAGAGGACTTTCTGTTTTTCTTATCACTGACTAAATACATTTGGGAAAAATAACCTATCAAGAAAAATCATTAGCTTTCTGCAAAAACTTGAAATGCAGAGTAGTGAAAATCTGTCAAATGCAGGATTTTATTGTGCATAAAGCTATACCTTAGCCAATATTCTTTAAATAGGTCTCTCACTGTTAGCAAGTATTTTCCACCTTGGCAGGTATAACTTTTAATTCCTTTAACTCAATGTTTCCATTAGCTGCAAGCGATTGTCTTCAGCTATGGGCTTATTTGAAAAGGGCTTAGGGACATGTTTCTCCCCTGACTCAAGTCCAAACTTATTCCAAGCTCTCTTTCTGACAGAATAAGTTCTCTTTTGTCTACGTTTGGACTATCCATGTCTTTAGGTCCATTCCTGCCAATCATGTTATCAGATATCCCTCAGGGAAATGGAAAAGGATGGAGAACTCAGGGGCGGAAGGTATAGAGATCTAAGCTTTGGACAGAACATCTAGGTTAGATGCTAGCTAATCGGAGTATCAAGAGCCCTTCTGAGAAAAGACGGTTTGAAACTAAGATGATCTCTAAGGCCCTGACCAGCTCTCACATTCTGTAAATCTATATAATTCAAGCAGCTATAATAAATAAAGAAAAAAATTCGTGTATTTACCTCCCAAGCTAATGGTACAGTAAGGTACAACAATACTCTAGGTACAGAAGTAGGAAAAAAAGTAGCAAAAATAGATTGAATTCTTGATAAGTTCTGGGCATTATCTATAGATGTATTATATTATTCAGTCCTTAATACACTCCTTACAAATTAATATTCCCATTCTACTGATAAGAACACTGAGGCTAAGAGAGGCTACATATTTGTCCAAATTTTTACAGTTTACAAGTGCCAGACTTGCAAATTGAGCCCTAATCTGAAACCAAATTCTGTGTTCTTAGCAAATCTACAAACAGTTCCATTCAGTACCCCAAAGTCAAGGAAATTTTATTAATGCTAGCAATCAGTGCTATTTTCCACATCTTGAATAGAACTTTATTCTTATTTTAATCACTATTTGTGATTGACCCTCAATAAGCAATAATCGAGTTCTGTTTTAAGTTTCTTCAATGCCCTTCATTTTCATACCATAAAAAAAACGTTTTGTACTAAGGAAGCTATAGTTAATCTCTAAATAGTGAAATATGTAGAAAAATAAAAAGAAACAACAACAAAGGACTTAGAGGCATATCGTAGTATAAGTAATTCGTCCTAATTTTTTTGTGCCCTTACTTTATGTTTTGTAGATTGAGCATATTGCTTTATGTTCCATCTCAACAATAGGTTAGAACAATGCTGATAGTGTAACATTTTCTGAGTGGTTGAATGACTCTAGCCCTGGTCCTTCATTTCTAGTGACAGCAGTAAATGTTTACTGTATGCATTCCCATACATTATTTCATTTTACCTTCACCATAATCCTGTGGGATAGATGCTATTATTGTACCCATTTTCAGATGAGAAAACAAATTTACACTGCCACACACAAAAAACAAATGACCTAGCCAACATTGGAATCCTGATTCTCTGATTCCAAATCCTATTTTTGTTCCATTTCACCAGTCATAGCTCCAAATCCAAAATATTCAAACACATGGAACCTTGTAATAATGACTTTTGTGCTCATTTAATGTTTCCCCCATTACCTTTTTTCAATCTTCTTTATTATTTCTGGTCTACAAAAATAGTGAAGTTAAGACATGCTAAAATTTATCAGGTTCTTTCTCCCCAACACCACAGTACTAAATTAGAAAATTTTCTTTCTAGAGGGTAGTCATAAAAAGCAAGAACAGAGCTTTCCAGATTAGAGCTCAGTGAGCCTAGGGTTGAATCTCATTATAACCCAATGCCTTGGAATAGAATGCTTTCCAGAGTCATGCTGTTCTGTCTTTTAGTGGCTGACTGAATTACTTGATTAGAGCTCAGTGAGCCTAGGGTTGAATCTCATTATAACCCAATGCCTTGGAATAGAATGCGTTCCAGAGTCAAGCTGTTCTGTCTTTTAGTGGCTGACTGAATTACTTTGAAGTTGCCAAGAGAAAAAGCAGTTCCTATTTCTGATAAACTAGGGGCAAAGTACAGTTGCTTGACTTTAGACAACTTGGCTGAAGACTTAAGCCGCAATAGTTATCTGCCAAGTGGTCACAATATATTCTATTTTCTTTCATGTATTAATCTGCATTTAATAATACACAAAGTATTTATTGAGTATTTATGCTAGTCACTATACCAAAGAATTTGCATGAATTAACTCACTTAATTCTCATTTAAAAAAAACTAAAAAGTAGATATTCTTATCCTCATTTTACAGACAGAGAAACTAAGAAAGGCAATATAGCCAAAAAGTTCTTGGGCAAAGAGTAGAAATCTGAGGAAACTCTATTCATTCTCTTACCTTTAATTTCCATATCTAAAACATGGAATTAATAACATAAGCCCAGAACTACACTGGGTATTATGGGATCTTCAAAAAAGAAAAAAAAGAAAGAAAGAAAAATTTTAAAAATCACTATTATATTCCCAGTATCAAGAAGTTTAGAGCCTAATTTTACAGAGAAGCTTTTCACATGTGGGGGGGGGGAAAAAGATAAAGATAAAATTCACCATAAAATAGAAAGTGAAGTAAAATGCAACCAAAAGTCAAAGTGCACAGAAAAGCCAAGAGGCAAAAACACCATATTACCCTTCTGGGGCTCTGAGTCTGCACTAAAGGAAACTGCTGACCTTTGCTTAATTTAGAGTTTCTCCACGTATTTGATGGATGGGGTTGGGATAAGGAGCTCAAAATATTACTTTCCAACCCTATCTAGGGTACTATCACCCTAGGCAAGAGATAGGAGGGAACCTACAATTAATCACTAATTCTTTTCAAAGAAAATATCTGAAGCTCAGTAGCTGAACTAAATAAACTAAAAGTGAACATCAGTTAAAGAAAGTAAAATGTATTTCTGATAAATCTGTTGATCATTAGTTAAAGGTCAGGAAGAGAGCAAGTTGTCCTGAGACAGATGGGATTTGACCCTTGACTATGAAGAGTGTATAGTTTGGGACTTGTAATACAGAAAAGGGTGGTATGGAACATTCCAGTTGCAAGAAAGCGCAGCTTTTCATTTCTATTTCTTCTCTTGGAACATGATTTATTCCAACTTGATTGTGCCTTTCTAATCATGCCACATTGCACATGTCTTAATTAACAAACATACAGAATAATTTTGTGCCTGCCTCCTGATGAGAGTCCAGAAAACAAGCTGAGGAGATCCAAGATAGTAAAAGACATAAATTGCCAACTCCTAAACTGGTGTTGTCAGTGTGTGGCTGAGGCTGACAAAAAGTCATTATGCTCCCATTACTAGGCTTCTGGGATCAATTAACTCAATATTTCATAGCCACCCCAAACAAGAGATAGGAGGGAACCCGAAATTAATTAAGCATCTATTCCTTTCAAAGATGACTTCTGAAGCTCAGATCTGGGCTAAATAAACTAAAAGGGAATTATAATAAAAGAAAGGAAAAATGTGCTTCTGATAAAGCTTATGATTATAAGTTAACTGGAAATTGGATCACACTAGAAAACTGAGGTAGAGGGTCTAACCTACTCAGTAAACTTAGCCTCCAGTTCCCCAATGCCGAATTAAGTGTACAAGGTCAGAATTTCAAGCTTGGTGCTAACATTAATTCACTCTGGAAAGTTTGAAGATATCACACAGTATCAGTTTAGTTATCTGAGAAGTGAATTTAGAGTTTAGTTTCAAACCCTAGCAGGTTTTTCTAAGGAAGAAATGAGATCATCTATGTATATGGATTTACTTTGAAAGTTCTGATGGGTCAAACTAATGAAAAGGATAAAAGAACACCCTAGTAATTTCAGCATATAGATTAAAAATGTACTTTTTAACTGACAATTATTCTTTCAGTTTTACTCATATCATTTAGTTAGTGATTGTCTAGTTTTTCCCCTTACTTTAACTACGTCTGCACGAGCAAAATCAAATGAAGCCACAGTGACACTTGCTATTCGGAGACAGCAAGTAGGCCCCTGACTGATTAGCGATACCTGTCTGGACCGGCAAATTGAGAATATAGAAGCCACATCTAGGTGACAGCATCAATTAGTGCTGTCTGACATGGGCACAGAATTGAGGTAGTGAAGAATACATGTTGGCTTTATGCCCCCTCTGTCCTACTTCTATTAATTAAGTCCTATTTTTCAGGTGATTGCATATTTCAGAATTCAGGCTACATAGAAGAATGTTCATTGTCTTCTGTGAATTAAATATCTCTTCACTTTCCAACCTACATTTTCATCCTCTCCTTCATGTCTTATTTTTCAAACACAGATCTACTACTATCCTTTTCCTGTACCTTGTACTCTTCCAACAGTGCTAGTGCTTTAGTTCTTCTTTCTCTTTCTTTAATATTAACAACTAACATTTACTGATGTTTCTAGTGACTGAGAAAAATAAAAATTACTGAGTGGTTATTGTGTGCCAGGCACTTTTATAAGTGCTTTATATGTAGGTCTCACTTAATTCTCATAGATGTAGTAAAAAACTATAATGATCCCCATTTTACATATGAGAAAACTGAGAGTTAAACATGTTATACAACTTGTCCCAGGAAACAACAATAGCAAGTAGCAGTTTAAATCCCCTCCCTGTCATGTCCAGTTGTCTAATCCCATGGAACTGCCACTTGCTCGATAAAGATTGTATTGATATCCCCAGTCCCAATAATCCTTTCTTTCTGAAGACCACCACAGCAAGTCACCTGTCCCACTATCATGACACTCATCCCACTTAACTTTGAAATAGGCAGACCTGTTTAAAAAAATATTTATAAATGGTGAGCTCTGCCAAGCACTGGGCATTCAAAGGTGAACGGTTCTGCCATTGATTGACATACAGTCAGGTAGAGATGATAGACATGCTGAATAGATAAGATATTATGGTATAATATACACAATATTTCACACACACACACCAGGAACGGTTCTGCCATTGATTGACATACAGTCAGGTAGAGATGATAGACATGCTGAATAGATACGATATTATGGTATAATATACACAATATTTCACACACACACACCAACTAAGAATCCTGAGAAAGGCAGCCAGGAGGATGTGACATCTAAACTGAATATTGACAGGAAGAAAATATAGAAAACTCCTAGGTGGCTGACTTCAGCGGTTGGATCAAAAATCGCACCATTCAGAGATACAGTATTTAGCAAGATAGGATAGGTCTGGGTTGTAAGTTTATTTGGGGACATGTTGAGTGCTTGCTATTTGCAGGATATTTGAATGTGACCACCCATTTAATATTTATAAGTGCAATTCTGAAGCTCAAGTGAGAGGTCTAAGGAAGTTCTGGAGGTTTAGAAGTCAGCATTTTGGTTATTTGAAGCACACAAGTGGGTGACTTCACCCAGACACCAGCAAGAGGAGAAAAGCAGTATTACTGACTCTTGTACAACACATTTCTTCTTTTGATAAAGATATAAGCTCCATGATCTACCCCCTTCCACCAAGAGTTTCTTCTCTACTTCCACAAAGGGGTGTGTCTCCTCCTCTGCCTGACTTGGGCATTGGCACTTCAAGGTGAAGACAATGGGGACAGCAGAACAGAACCCTGTGAAACATTAACATTTAAGGGTTAGACAGAGGGAAATGAGCGCCAAAACCAGAGAAAGTGGAATGAGAAAAATCAGAAAAGAGTTGAGTCATGGAAACAAAGGCAGAAAGCAATTTTAAAAGATGGAAAGTGTCAATGAATGTGCAAGATTTCAAAGTAGTCAAAACTGGGAAGAACATATATGTACATATGAATTCCTCAGGGAGAAAAACTGATTCCAGATAGAAGCATGAGGATGCAGTAAGCAATGAAAATAGGACATAGCAATAATAATAAACAATATTAATAGCATAATAATAAATTAAAGTAATAAAAACATTTATAGTAATGTATGTAGATACTTCAAAAAGTTCATGGAAAAATATAATTGAAAGATGATATCAATCTTTCCATGAACTTTTTGAGTTCCCTCCTATTGTGGGATTCAAAGTGTGTGTAGCTTTAAAATATTTGTATTTTTCCTCTTTTTCTGGTAGTGTAGAAAATCACATTTATTGATTTTCAAGTTTTTAACCAATTTTGCTGAAGGATTAGTGTGTGTGAAAGAGTACGAAGAGTGCAGGGGGAGAAAAGTCATAGGCTGATTTTAAAATA
>NW_007730398.1:236014-240039 GCF_000696425.1 Galeopterus variegatus
GTTATGAGCATGCTATATTAGCACAAGAATAGAAATGAAGAAACCAACGGAGTTGGAAGCAGACTCTTGAACATATTGTTACTTGACTGATGACAGAGGTGACAAATTCTATGGTGAGGGAGGAAAATCATGGGCTTTCAATGACTTAGGCTAAATCAATTGGATATCCATATGGAAAAAAAATCTTAATTCCTATTTCATACTGTTTGAAAAACATTAATTCTAGGTAGAATGTTGTTCTAAACAGAAAGAGTAAAACAATAAAGCTTTAGAAGATGTCATAGTAGTTTATCTTCATGACCTCAAGGAAAAAGATATTTCTTACACAGAACTATTTCAAATTTAAGAACTTCTCTCATCAAAAAATAAATAAATAAATAAAACAAAACAAAACAGCAAAGAAAGAATAAAAAGTCAAGCAACAGAGGGGGTGAGTATGTTTGCATTACATTTATCTGAGAAGACCTCACAACCAGATTGAAACTCCTAAAAAATCATTAGAAAAATAGAAAAATAGCCAAAAAGACACTTTAACAGAGAGGATCTCTAAATGCGCAGTAAACATATGAAAATATGCTCAACTTTGTTATTTACTAAAAAAATGCAAACAAAAGCCACAATGATATACCATTACACATCCACAAGAAAGGCTAAGATGAAAAGGACAAAAACTGCACGGTTGGCAGGGGTGTGGAGCAGTTGGAACTCTCATACACTGCTGATCCAATACGACTTCTTTGAAGAACTCTTTGATAATATACTTATATAATTTAAACTGAAAAGTGCATATCCTATTATTCTCCTAAATATCTGCTCAACAAAATGCTTAACTATGTGCACCAAAAGGTATGCAAGATTATTCAAAGCACCATTAATCCTAATACCTAAAACTGGAAACAACCCAAATGCCCATCAACAGCAGAATGGGTAAATATACTGTGGTATATTCATACAGTGGGTAATATTCAGAAATTAAAATGAAGTAGCTATTGCTAAACCCCCAAACATGCATGAATTGCACAGACATAACACTGAGTGAAAGAAGTCAGATGTAAAAGAGTACAATGTGTTTCCATTTATATAAAGTTCAAAAACAGGTAAAACAAAAATCTTATGAAAACTAAAATCATTGTAAAAGATAGGAAATAATGACTGAGACTGAGCTTGAGGGAAGCTTCTGAGCTGCTGGTAATATTCTACATCCTGGTCTAGATGCCAGTTTCATGAGTGTATTTATCTTGTATAAATTCATGATGCTGTCCACTTATGATCTGTGTACTTTTCTGAATGTATGTGTATTTCCAATTCATTTTAAAAAAGAAAAAAAAATAGTTTAATTAAATTGCTTAGGTGCAGGATAGATAGTGAAAACCTTGACAACCTGCAGTATTTACAGCCTGAGCAGAAGGGGAGACATTCGGTGGAGGCATTAGGAGGAGACAAGGATCTACAATCTATGCCTGATTCATTTTGCCTGTCAGCTACAGAATCCAGAACAACACTTTCATTCATTTACTCATGCACTAACTCAGCAAATGCTTTTGAACACTGACCCTATGCCAATTATTGTGCCAAACTCTGGGGATAGTAAACCAAAAAAAAAAAAGAAATGTGAATACTACTTTCATGGAGCCATGTGCTTTCTACACTGAGCATTAAATTATTGTGGGAGAATGAATAAATATAAAGTTATACTTTAGGCTTGGAAGTATGATTAATTGGTAGACTTTTCCTTTTCATTTATCATATATGGACATAACCATAGGCTGCACGAAATCAGATATAAATGTCTACTTTTCTGCACTGGAATTGGACTTTGTGATTCCTGATTCCCTTATAGAGTTATAAAGTTCATGTCTGTCCAGTTCTTCAAATCCTGTCTGGTTTTGTTGTTTGTGGCACCTTCAAAATATGAAACATTAAAATTCCTTTCTGGAAGAAAATGAAAACACCATATAATTCAAACTAAATATCATACAGTAGCTCTCTGTATTCTTTTCTTATAACAATCTAAATTCCGAGATGAAAGAGTATAAAGTTGTGCTTCATGAATACAAATATGAATAATTACAAAAAAGGCCCAGACGTCCTTTTTTTTTTTTAGCCAGTTATATTTATGACTATACATTTGGAGAGGAACACATATTCTTTTACTTTCCAAGCTCAGTAGCTACTTGAGAGCTTCTTCCACATGTTTTTCCAGGGTATTCAAGAGGGTAACGTACTAGTATTTGTGTTTATGTAGTAATACAGACACAGTAATGTGAAGAGGCCTTGCTCAGAGATTAAAGAAATATACAATGAGGCTTCCATAATTATCGTCATCATCATGCTTTGGGGTTTAAAAACTATCTTACCATCTTTCATCTACATAGCACTTTCACCACAATTCTTTCTTTCATTCTTATTTAAGGCAGGTATTTTTATTTGCATTTTACACATACACACACACACACACACACACACACACACACACACACCACAGACAAATGCCTGTCTTTGAGAGGTGTGAGATAACTAACCCAGGACACGTAGGGAAGTGGCACAGACAGCACTAGATTCCAGAATTTTCAGTCTTCAAGTCCAATGTTTTTTTCTACTGCCTCATGTAGTGGAAATCTGTCATAGGTTGGGTTTTCTGAGAACCAGGCCTTGGAACAGTTTAATGTGCGGAATATTTATTGGGAAATACCCTTGTAATTAATGTCTGTGAAAGAGAAAGAAAGGAAATAGGATTGGGCCAAGAGAGAAGTTGAACTGTGAAGCAGACCCAATGACATATTTGTCCAACTCCACATAGAACTCAGGAACTAAAATGGCCCATCAGAATTGTCCCATATTATCCAGCAATAGCCAGGCTTATATATCCCAACCTTGTTCATTTATTAGATGCGGCCTACCAGGAAAGATATCACTTTGGGAGAGGTGACTATAACTGACATAATCCCTGAAGGTGCTGCCAGCTGGAGGCTGTTTGCTGACAGCATTCCCAGTAGCCCAGGCCACAAATCGTCCTTGAAGGAGAAACGAAGGGCACATTCCCCTTCTAGCATTAATCTTGCAAATGATCACCAAAATCAATCCACATTTTTCTGGTTTTAAACTTTCTAACAAGGATGCCATGTTGCTTTCCAAATACTTTGCAACTTGTCTGTAGGAATGTGTGTCTCCTGAGCACAAAGTAATGTGAAAACATAAGAAAATATGTACCAAAGTTTATCATCTCAGCGCTTCCCTTTAAGCTACATAGTGTCCTAAAAGTTACCAGAGCTAGAGACAAAACCTCTCACTTAAAAACATTGAGAACGACCCTCTCTCAGTCATCTCCATGGAGCAACCTGCCTTGCTCATCATAGTTTTTAAAAGGTAGTTTGAAGGAGAGTGAGGTTTTGTTCCAAATAATAAGGACACTTAACTATGAAGGCATTCTGGAGGACTTATCTCCATGATCATAAGATAGAGTTGTCTCCTCCCCTAAATTATCTGTGGTAGATGTAGTAGTCAGTCATGAATGAATTTACTCTTTCCCAAACCTTATTACAGTTTTGACTTCTGGTACATCTTTATCTAGCACACTTTATACATTTCCTCAAGGAGAGAAATAACTTTTATTTATATTACAATTGTCTGAAATTTATGCTGGAAAACACTGACAACCATTATTACCATCAGCCTCAACATTATCATAACTAATGATTATTAAAATCTAGCTATATTCTAAAACTTCACTTGTATTACCTAATCCAGTCCTCACAACAGTATTACCACTTAATAAGTAAATAGAAGGATAACATATATCAGAAGGGTTTGGGACCTTTGGAAGTATAGTGTGGGCAACTGAAACACCTTGATACACTCTGGGATAGGCATTGGTCACATGCTCCCAACCCCCACACTTTGGTATTACTATACTTGGATAAAAACTGCTCAGTGCATGTTATTTAATATAATTTGAGCTGATAATATAGAAAATAGAAACTCAAACAGAAGTTCCCTGTAGAGTTGACCAAGGATGTCAGTGAGTC
>NW_007730398.1:240739-250864 GCF_000696425.1 Galeopterus variegatus
GACCTAACTTCTGAAGTGTTTCACCTATATTTTCCCTTAAATATTTTACAGTTTTGGGTCTGATACCTAGGTCTTTAATCCATGTTGAGTTGATTTTAGTGTATGGTGGGAGATGCATATTTAGTTTCATTCTTCTCCATGTGGATATCCACTTTTCCCAGCACCACTTGTTGAAGAGAAAATCTTTTCCCCAATGTAGCTTTTTGTTGTCCTTGTCTAATATCAGATGGCAATAAGCCTGAGGTGTGATTTCTGGGTTCTTTATTCTGCTCCAGTGGTCTTAATGCCTATTTTTATACCAGTACCCTGCTGTTTTGGTTACAACAGCTTTGGAGTATAGTTTAAAGTCAGGCAGATTTATGACTGCAGCTTTGGAGTTTTTTTTGTTTCTTTTTCTTTTTTTTTTTTTTTTTTTTTTTTTTCCTCAGGATTGCTTTGGCTATTTGGGGTCTTTCGTTTTTCCATATGAAAGGTAAGGTTGTTTTTTCCATTTCCGTGAAGAATGCCATTGGTATTTTGATGGGGATTGCATTGAATCTGTAGATCACTTTGGGTAGTAAAGACATTTTCACAATGTTAATTCTTCCAATCCAAGAGCATGGAATATTTTTCCATCTTTCTGTGTCTTCTTTAACTTCTTTTGGAAGTGTTTTGTAATTTTTGTTGCAGAGGTCTTTCAATTCCTTGGTTAAATTGATCCCTAGGTATCGTATTTTTTTGGTGACAACTGTAAATGGGCTTACTTTATTTCTCTTTCTGTTAACTCATTATTTCAATATATAAATGCTACTGATTTCTGGGCATTTATTTTGTATCCTGCAACATTACTGAAGTTATTAACCAGCTCTAAGAGTTTTTTGATAGAGTCTTTAGGTTTTTCTAAACATAGTATCATGTCATCTGCAAATAGGGAAAGCTTGACTTCATCTTCTCCAATCTGGATTCCATTTATTTCTTTCTCTTGCCTGATTGCTCTAGCTAGTACCTCCAGCACTATGTTGAGTAAAAGTGGTGAGAGGGGACATCCTTGTCTTGTTCCTGTCCTTAAGGGGAAGGCCTTCAACTTTTCTCCATTCAGAGTAATACTGGCAGTGGGCTTGTCATAAATGGCTTTTATTGTGTTAAGATATTTTGTTTCTATACCTAATTTGTTGACAGTCTTTATCATGAAGCAGTGTTAAATTTTGTCAAATGCTTTTTTCAGCATCTATTGAGATAATCATATGGTCTTTGTCCTTGAGCTTGTTGACGTGATGGATCACATTTATTGACTTTCTTACGTTGAACCATCCTTGCATCCCTGGGATGAATCCTACTTGATCCTAGTGTAAATTTTTTTTAATATGTTGCTGTATTCTAATTGATAATATTTGGTTGAGGATTTTGGCATCTAGGTTCATCAAGGATATTGGCCTGTAATTTTCTTTTTTTGTTGTTGTGTCTTTATCTGGTTTTGGTATCAGAGTTATGATGCCCTCATAGAATGAGTATGGGAGAGTAGAGTCTGTTCCAATTGTTTGGAACAGCTTCATGCGAATTGGTATTAACTCCTCTTTAAAAGTTTGATAGAATTCAGCTGTAAAGCCACCCAGACCTGGGCGCTTTTTTTGATGGAAGATTGCTAATTACAGCTTTAATCTCCTTGCTTGTTATTGGTCTGTTCAGGTTTTCTATCTGTTCTTGGTTCACTGTTGGGAATTTACATGTGTCTAGAAACTTATCCATATCTTCCAGATTTTCAAATTTGTTGTCATACAGTTGTTTATAATAGTCTGTAATAATTCTTTGTATTTCTGTGGTGTCAGTTGTGATGTCTCCCTTTTCCATTTCTGATTTTTGTTTTTTGGGTCTTCTCTATTCTTTTTGTAGTTAGCATAGCTAATGGTTTATCTACTTTATCTTCTCAAAAAAACAACTTTTTGTTTCATTGATCTTTTGTCTCATTTTGAGGGTCTCTATTTTGTTTAGTTCTGTTCTGATCATAATAATTTCTTTCCATCTACTAATTTGGGGATTGGATTGTTCTTGTTCGACTAGTTCTCTAAAGTGTAGTGTTAGGTTGTTTATTTGAAATCTTTCTATTCTTTTGATGTAAGCATTTATTAAAATAAATTTTCCTCAGTGCTGCTTTTGCAGAACTCTGTGTGTTTTGATATGATGTGTCTATTTTCATTAGTCTCAAGAAGTTTTTTCATTTCCTATTTAATTTCTTCTTGGACTCATAAGTTGTTCAGGAGCATGTTGTTTAATTTCCATGTATTTCCATGTATTTGTACAGTTTCCAGAATTTTACTTGTTATTGATTGCTAGTTTTAGTCTGTTGTGGTCTGAATAGATAGTTGAGATGATTTTAATTTTTTAACAGTTATTGAGACTTGATTTGTGACCTAACATGTGGTCTATCTTGGAGAAAGTTCTGTGTGTTGATGAAAAAAATGTATGTTCTATAGTTGTTAGGTGAAATGTTCTGTAGTTATCTGCCAGGTCCAATTGGTCTAAAGTGTAGTTTAAATCCTGTGTTTCTCTGTTGATTTGTTGCCTAGATGATCTGTCCAATGCTGAGAGAGGGGTGTTCACTGGACCCATAGGTCATTCAGGAGCCTATTATTTATTTTCTGTGTATTTGTATAGCTTCCAGCAATTTGCTTATTGTTTATCTCCAGTTTTAGTCCACTGTGGTCTGAAAAGATTGTTGGAATGATTTCAATTTTTTAAAAATATGCTGGGACTAGATTTGTGACCTAATATATGGTCTATCCTGGAGAATGTACTGTGAGCTGATGAGAAGAAAGTGTATTCTTTTGCTATTGGGTGAAATGTTCTGTATATATCTGCCAAGTCCAGTTGGTCTAGGCTATAGATTAAATCCTGTGTCTCTTTGTTGACTTGTTGCCTTGAAGTCCTGTCCCATACTGAGAGAGGGGTATTCAGATCACCCACTATTAGCGTATTAGGACCTACCTCCTTCTTTAGGCCTAAGAGTATTTACTTGATATATCTGGGTGCTCCAGTATTGGGTGCATACATGTTTATGATTGTTATGTCTTCTAGGTGGATAGTTCCCTTTATCATTATATAATGGCCTTCTTTGTCCTTTTTAATGTTTTTTGGTTTAAAGTCTATTTTGTCCGATATAAGAATAGCTACTCCTGCTCATTTCTTAAAGTCTATTTTGTCTGATATAAGAATGGCTACTCCTGCTCATTTTTGGTTTCTATTTGCATGGTATATCTTTTTCCATCCCTTCACTTTTGATCTATGAGTTTCTTTACAGGTGAGGTGAGTCTCTTGAAGACAGCATATACTTGAGTTTGTCTTTTTTTTTTTTTTTTTTTTTTTTTGTCCTTTTTGAGACCGGCCACACTGCGCTCAGCCAGTGAGCACTGTGAGCGTACCCATTATCCCTATATAGGATCCAAACCCGCGGTGGGAGCGCTGCTGTGCTCCCAGCACTGCACTCTCCCGAGTGTGCCATGGGCTCGGCCCTGAGTTTGTCTTTTTAATCCAGTCAGTTAGTCTGTGTCTTTGGAACAGGGAATTTAGTCCATTCACATTTAGAGTAGTTACAGAGAAGTGTTGTTTAATTACTGTCATTTAATTGCTACTTGTTTAGGTGGTTTGCATATCTTNTAGATTAAATCCTGTGTCTCTTTGTTGACTTGTTGCCTTGAAGTCCTGTCCCATACTGAGAGAGGGGTATTCAGATCACCCACTATTAGCGTATTAGGACCTACCTCCTTCTTTAGGCCTAAGAGTATTTACTTGATATATCTGGGTGCTCCAGTATTGGGTGCATACATGTTTATGATTGTTATGTCTTCTAGGTGGATAGTTCCCTTTATCATTATATAATGGCCTTCTTTGTCCTTTTTAATGTTTTTTGGCTTAAAGTCTATTTTGTCTGATATAAGAATGGCTACTCCTGCTCATTTTTGGTTTCTATTTGCATGGTATATCTTTTTCCATCCCTTCACTTTTGATCTATGAGTTTCTTTACAGGTGAGGTGAGTCTCTTGAAGACAGCATATACTTGAGTTTGTCTTTTTTTTTTTTTTTTTTTTTTTTTTTTTTTGTCCTTTTTGAGACCGGCCACACTGCGCTCAGCCAGTGAGCACTGTGAGCGTACCCATTATCCCTATATAGGATCCAAACCCGCGGTGGGAGCGCTGCTGTGCTCCCAGCACTGCACTCTCCCGAGTGTGCCATGGGCTCGGCCCTGAGTTTGTCTTTTTAATCCAGTCAGTTAGTCTGTGTCTTTGGAACAGGGAATTTAGTCCATTCACATTTAGAGTAGTTACAGAGAAGTGTTGTTTAATTACTGTCATTTAATTGCTACTTGTTTAGGTGGTTTGCATATCTTTCAATCATTATTTCCCCTTTTATTTCTCTTCTTCAATATGAGTTGGGGATTTAAGGCAGAATGGTTTAGCTTCTTTCTCTTTCCTGCTGGCATTTTTGTTTTAACTGTGTGTTTTGCTCTTTCTTGTGTATTCGTGGTGATGGTCACCATTATTATATTCCAGATGAATGACTCCCTTGAGAATTTCTTGCAGTGCTTTTCATGTGGTGGTGAACTCCCACAACTTTTGTTTGTCTGGGAAATACACATTTCTCCTTCATTTCTGAAGTTGAGCCTTGCTGGTAAAGAATTCTTGGCTGGCAGGGTTTTTTTTATTTAGTATTTTGAATGTATTGTTTCACTTTCTTCTGGCATGTAGGGCTTTGGTTGAGAAGCATGCTGTTAGTTTGATGGGGTTTCCCCTATAAATGACCTGACACTTTTCTCTTGCTGCTTGTAGAATTCTCTCTTTGTCTTTGAGCACTGTGAATTTAACAATAATTTGTCTTGGGGAGGATCTTTTTGGGTTGAATCTGTTTGGGGACCTTNTTTCACTTTCTTCTGGCATGTAGGGCTTTGGTTGAGAAGCATGCTGTTAGTTTGATGGGGTCTCCCCTATAAATGACCTGACGCTTTTCTCTTGCTGCTTGTAGAATTCTCTCTTTGTCTTTGAGCACTGCGAATTTAACAATAATTTGTCTTGGGGAGGATCTTTTTGGGTTGAATCTGTTTGGGGACCTTTGAGCTTCCTGGATCTGAAGGTCTGTATCTCGCCTCACACTTGGGAAGTTATCAGTTACTATTTCCTTGAGGAGGTTTTTGATACCTTTTCCCTTCTCCTGCCCTTCAGGAATCCGCACAATTCAGATGTTAGAGCACTTAAGATTCTCTGCTATCTCTCTTAGGTTTTCCTCATTATTTTAAATTCGTTTTTCCTTTTTTTTGTCTGCCTGAGTTATTTCAAAAAGACCATCTTCAAGCTCTGAAATTCTTTCTTCTGCTTTCTCTACCCTGCTTCTCAAGCTCTCAGTCATGTTTTTTTTTTTATTTTGTTGAGTGAGTCTTTCATTTCTAGAAGTTCTGCTACACTCTTTTTTATGGTATTAATCTCTTTGTAGAATTCCTCCTTCATATCCTGGATGTTTTTTCTTGTTTCATTGTGTTTTCTAATTGAGTCTTCCCTTATTTCTTCAAGTTTTCTTAAGATCATTACTCAAAATTCTTTTTCAGACATTTCAAGGATTCCCTGTTCCATGGAGTCTGACTTTGGGGCATTACTGTATACTTTCATTAGTGTCATTTCTTCCTTATTGTTTGTACTTCTAGTGTTTTTTTGCTGATGCTTAGTCAATTGGTAGGGGGTTTGCTTCTTCTATTACACTGAGGTTGGCGGTGGAGTGGCCTTGGTTGCTACTACAGGGGGTGAACTGTCTTACTTGACAGTAGGTGCAGTGGTGGTTATGTTAAACCAACTTGACTCCTGTTCTAGACTCTGTTGTCATAGTATGAGTCCCTAACACATGGAGTTCTGCTGGACCAAACTTGGTGGGTTGGATCAATAGGCTGGTGCTCCCCCGTGGGTCTGAGGAAGGATGAGGGTCACATGGAGCCACGTGGTCCTCTGGCTCGCTGTCAACAGCAGGCTCACCCACATGGTGCTGGTTCAGGGTGGCGGGGTGGGATCTGGAGCTCCCCCACTGCCTGGCTCCAAGGCACCAAGGTGGGGGTGCCGTGTGTAGCCACGCAGTTCTGCTGGCTAGCTGGCACCAGCGGGCTCACCTGTGCAGTGCCAGTTCCCATTGGTCTATTCTTGATACCCAGTGATTTTTTTTTTTACTTGATTTGATTTTCATTGTATATAAGAAGTCACAGAGGATCTTTAAGGCTTTTGATAATGTCATCGGCCTTCAGATATATGCTTTTGTTTCTAGCAGGCAGTTTGAGTAGGGAAGATCAGATTAATATAATTGGGGATTGAGTTGATCTAGAGGTAGACTTCCATCTTTACTGAGGGTTAATCTATTTCCAATCCATCCTTACTATTAAAGTTAGGTCACAGTTGAAAATATGGAGTATCTACCAGTAACCCTACTGTTGGTGGGCTTTGAACTACAATTTGTTTCCCTCAGCTCCATGAAATTATCAAAAGTTCTGCTCAACTTCAGCTACAGTTTTTGAATTGGTAAATGCTTCAAAAAGAAAATAGTGCTAAATGCCATCTTCACATCTCTGAGTTTCTCTTCTCTCTGGGATCTTAGCCCCTTGATTGCTCATGCCTTGGTATTTTTTCAATATCTTTTAACAGATTTAGGGGATATAGCTTTTCTGGTATTCTCAGTGGAAGTCTTGGTTTCAAACAAGAACATCGCTGGAAGTGGAAACCTTTACATATAAATCTGAATCTATTTTATAGCAGAGGAATAAATCAGTATAAAACAGTAGGTAAAAGCTTAGACTCTAGAGTCAGATTGCCCCAGGTTTGAATCTGAGTGTTACCACTTATTAACTGTGTCATTGAGCAAGTAACCTGAACTTTTTGAGTTTGTTAGTCTAACTGTAAAATAGGTAAATTAAGGTACCTTTCTCAAAGGACTGTTATAAGGATGAAATGAGACAGTGGATTTAGAATGTTCAAGGCATTATATGGGATATCAATGGAATACAGGTAATGATCAATCAACATTAGGTAGCATCACAATTACTTGAAAACTACTATTTACTCTTACCATTTCTACTTTTTTTACTACCAGGAAGAACATAAAAGTTTAAGTATGTTCTCATGCAATACTTCATTTACATTCTACAAGAACTCTGAAAGATAACATTATTATGGAACTTGTACTTGCTTTCAATTAAGAGAAACTGAGCTGTGGATCATGTAAACAACTTAGTAAAGAGANTATCTTTTAACAGATTTAGGGGATATAGCTTTTCTGGTATTCTCAGTGGAAGTCTTGGTTTCAAACAAGAACATCGCTGGAAGTGGAAACCTTTACATATAAATCTGAATCTATTTTATAGCAGAGGAATAAATCAGTATAAAACAGTAGGTAAAAGCTTAGACTCTAGAGTCAGATTGCCCCAGGTTTGAATCTGAGTGTTACCACTTATTAACTGTGTCATTGAGCAAGTAACCTGAACTTTTTGAGTTTGTTAGTCTAACTGTAAAATAGGTAAATTAAGGTACCTTTCTCAAAGGACTGTTATAAGGATGAAATGAGACAGTGGATTTAGAATGTTCAAGGCATTATATGGGATATCAATGGAATACAGGTAATGATCAATCAACATTAGGTAGCATCACAATTACCTAAGGTACCTTTCTCAAAGGACTGTTATAAGGATGAAATGAGACAGTGGATTTAGAATGTTCAAGGCAGTATATGGGATATCAATGGAATACAGGTAATGATCAATCAACATTAGGTAGCATCACAATTACTTGAAAACTACTATTTACTCTTACCATTTCTACTTTTTTTACTACCAGGAAGAACATAAAAGTTTAAGTATGTTCTCATGCAATACTTCATTTACATTCTACAAGAACTCTGAAAGATAACATTATTATGGAACTTGTACTTGCTTTCAATTAAGAGAAACTGAGCTGTGGATCATGTAAACAACTTAGTAAAGAGACTACACAACTAAAAGGAGGTAGATCTGACATGTACGCACAAGTTCCTCTGAACCCAAATTGTAAATTGTTTTTTATGAAGTCATTCATAGAACAGTGCTAATGTATTGGGTCCGTCTGGCTTAATGCCCTGGTTTAAGTGATACATGTCGTATTTAGATTCAAGACTTAAAAGTTTATCTAATACCATAATTTTATAAATGAGGAAACCAAAGCTCAGAGGGGGAAAGGTTTTGGTTTAATTCACACAGCTAGTATGGCAAGAGCTGGAGACAGAACAAGGCCCCAGGCTTTTCTCTATGCCAGTTAGCTCCTTCCAGTTCAAAAAATATTTGCTTAGCAATAGCTGTGATTTTGACCCTAAAATATCATTAGTAATAGCAACACATTCTTCCCTCCATAAAATAACAAAGTAGCAGAGAGGTGATCTAATCCCTGATTTTAATGTCCTATTATTATATTATACCAGTTTAAGCATTTTATCATTGAATTTAAAAATTTAAGGCAGCATCATCTGCTTAGCCAGGAGGTAAAGTGAAAATGGATGTTTATGATGTGTTAGATTCAATTACTGGTTTATTGTGTGTGGTCTGGGCTATAATAAATCAATTCAAGTAATACTAACTTCTCAATAGCCTTACAGTTGATTTCTTTGTTGTTGTTGTTATTGTTGTTGTTTCAATTCTGTGGAGTGTTCAGTAACTATCCATGGAGCAAATAACATCAACCTTTATTAGAAATACCAACCTAAAATAATCTGTTCTGAGTTCCCTTTGGGTACCTAGATCTTAAAAATAATATCGTGGCCTATATTGAACTTGGCTTAATCACTAGCTGAGAAAACAATTATTGGATACCAGAAATCCTAAGGCAGAGACTTCTTGGTGTAGATTGGATACATGCTCACTCCTAGACAATAGCTCTGGCTAGCTCGGAGGGATCATGTAAAAACATGGCTACTTCTACAGGAGTCTTACAAGTGGAGTTTGTGAAGAGGCTATTCCCAAAAAGAATCTTTCATGTCGGAGGGACCGGGAAGTTGGGCAGCAGTTAGATCTCTTTCTCTGCACTTTGTCGTGTGCTGAGTCACCCAAGTTACCAAGGAGGGAGAACTATGAAGCTTAGTGGACTCCTGGATAAAAGGAACATTTTTGGTCTTTAATTTCAAGGGTTTGGTCATGACTCTGTTACCTTCATCTCTTCTTTTAAACCATTTCTTTTTCTCCCTTCCTTTCCTCACCTAATCAAACACATTTTTCTAAGTACTTCCACCTGTAGAGTGAATTATTCTTGAGGAGTCCAGCTAAATAACTACTTTTCTTCTGGATAGACTTCTTTCCCCCAATTTCAACATTTTTCTAATTTGTGAATTAAAGAAAGCCATCTTGACCTCTGTATTAGTCTGTTTATGTTGCTTATAACAAAATACACAGAACAGAGTATTTAATAAAAGAAAACAAAATGCATTGTTTGCAGTTTCTGAGGTTGGGAAGTCCAGGGAACATCGTTGGTGAAGATGTTGGTGGTGGCAACAGTGATGGCAGGGTATCACATTGTGAAAATGGCAGAGCAGGGAGAGCAAGAGACTCTTCATGCTCCCCTTTTAAAGCCCTCAAAACCACGCCCCTGACCACCATTATTAATCCATTCACTATGACATGGTCCTATAATCGAAACACCTTTTCAAGGCCCCACCTTTCAATTACCATGATAGGATTTCCCCACCCTCAACAGTTACAGTGGGAATTAAGTTTTGAGGGAACATTCAACCCAAAGCAACCTCTGATTTTTTCACCTCTCTTCCATTCAGAATTTGCTGCGGCTTTAACTCATAGACTGTAAATTTAGTAAAGATTGTACTTGGTGTCCCAATACCTTCTTTCTGTTCTCTTCCACTTTTGGTCCCTATCTCACTTCTCAACACCTTCTTCATCTTCAAGAATTTCAACACTATTACAGTCACTGCATATATCACTATATAGGGATCAAATTGAATTAACCAACTTCCTTAAGGTGAAAACTTAAGGTATTCGTTAAAAGTAAGATTAATATTTACAGAGAGAACCCAAGACTACAAAGCTTATCCCCCAAAGATTGAATAACTGTCTTTCTTGGGTATATGTAGCTATTTGGCATGAATGGTCCCTCT
>NW_007730398.1:251322-267574 GCF_000696425.1 Galeopterus variegatus
AACTTTTACCTTCAGAAATTTGTGCCTTTTGGGACAAGGAATGTTTCTCCCAAAATAAAAGAATAAAATCATTCCCACAAGATATTTAAGGCAAGAGTACATAGTGGTCTTACTATTACAGTCACTGCATATATCACTATATAGGGATCAAATTGAATTAACCAACTTCCTTAAGGTGAAAACTTAAGGTATTCGTTAAAAGTAAGATTAATATTTACAGAGAGAACCCAAGACTACAAAGCTTATCCCCCAAAGATTGAATAACTGTCTTTCTTGGGTATATGTAGCTATTTGGCATGAATGGTCCCTCTCAGTCCCCCTCAAATCATATCTCATATGTGTCCAGAAAAGTGGAACTAATGTTGTATCGAAAAGGAAATTATAATTTTCTAGCCTGTCAGTTGCAGAAACAGTAAGACCACTATGTACTCTTGCCTTAAATATCTTGTGGTAATGATTTTATTCTTTTATTTTGGGAGAAACATTCCTTGTCCCAAAAGGCACAAATTTCTGAAGGTAAAAGTTGGCAGACAAGAGGATGAGCTGAGACATGGAAGAAAGCCAGATTATGATCTCTAAGGCCTTTTTCTTAAAAACAGATAACAATAACAGTTTTGTTGAAATATAATTAATATATTCTGGTATTCACCCATTTAAAGTATACAATTCAATAGTTTTTAATATATACACAGAGTTTCACAATCTTCACCATAATCAATATTAGAATATGTTCATCACCCCATAAGGAAACACTGTACCCGTTAGCAGTCACTCCCCATTCCACAATACAGGAAAATGAATCCCTGGTGAAGCTCTAGAGATGATTCCTCTATGAACCTAATTTGCCTGCTTATTTTAAAAAACCAAGGACCTGGGAAGGGAACACCCCGACAACGATGAATCTTTGCCTTCTCCAGGGCAGGATGGAGCACTAGTGTTTGGAAACATGGGCCCACTGAATTGCTGGATGAAGTGAGAAGTCACTCAGTGTGACTGTTCACAGCCATAGAGTAGCTCAGTGTCAGAGTTCAGCACAGAACCCAGATCCCCTGAATTCTATTTTGAGGCTTTTTCCACCAGAACACTGCCTTCTTTGGGATAAGCTTTCAAAGGTGTAGGAAATGCCTTCTACTCCAAATCCAACCTCAAATTCCTCCCCAACATGCTGATCAATGCCTGATATTGACTTCCCAAAAGACCTCACCTTTCTTTGCACATGTAGAAAAGGGGCAAAATGCACAACAGAGGACGATCAGTTACACCTTGGGCCTCTGAGGAAAAGTGAGAGGCTTATATCCAAGAAGGATAAAGGTAACAAGTAGAGATCCTGGGAGGTCAAACTTATTTCTGAGTTTCCACATTGACTAAAGCCTGCTCCGAGGAAGGTGTGGGCTGAATTTTTTCTAGAACTAATTGCTCTGGCCTTCAGTGACAGTGACTCCAACTAGGTGGAAAATCAGTCCTTATTGGTCTTTCTTACTATAAATTGCTGAGTAAGCTTTCAAATTCTGCAGGTCTGAAACCAACATAGCATAGTTGAAAAGGAGTGCACGTAAGTAAAGGTCTAGTTCCTAGGGCATTGTTGTGTGACAGGGATGGACCCACACAGAGAGACAGGGGAAAAAAGGACAAATGCGTCTTTTCCATTGAAATAACAGTAAGCTCTATGGTTACATTTTTTTTTCTTTTTTTAAATTATTATGTTTACGGGGTAAGTTTGTTTCAATACATGCATATACTGTATAATGATTCAATTAGAATAGTTAGCATATCTATCACCTAAACATTTATCATTTCTTTGTGATTATAACCTTCAAGACACTCTTTCCTGGCTAACTTGAAATATACTATACAATATTATTAGCCATTGTCACCCTAGAGCACCAGAACTTATTCTTCCTATATGACTGTAACTTTGTGACTTTGCACCAGTCTCCCTTTCTCTGACCCCTGCCACATTTCCCTTCTTCTGGTATCCAGTATTCAACTCTTTATTTCTCTCTTGTTTTTCCCCATGATCATTCATAAATATATATAACTATTTATGGCTATTTTTGTATTAAAACATAAGTCTGCTTTTTCCAGATTCCTTAAAAATATCTTGCCTGAGGCAGAAAAGCATAGAAAAGGCATGATCTTGGTGTATCAAAACAAACAAACAACAATCTATTTCAATCACCATGGCCTTGGAAAAATGATTCCATCTATATAAGTTAATTTCCTCTTCTGATTACATTATACATCATGTAGATCTTTTGTTTTGAAGAATAGATGGTAAAATGTATTTAAAATTGTGTAACTGTGCCTGGAACATAGTAAGTAGCTTTTATGATGATTATTATTGAGTCTCCTCCCCTCCCCAATCTGTCCTCATATTCTCTTTCCTTCCTCCTATTCCTGAGTGGACTGAATTTAGTTCATGTCAATGTATAGAGATTAAAGGGGTTTAATATGTTACCTCTCCCAGTGACATGAACTGGATATAATGAAAAAAATAAATGGATTGTTTAATCAGTGGTAGAATTCCAGCTGTAAGTCAACCACTGCAGAAGCTATTTAGGAAAATGTGACAACTGCTGAAATCACTATACTGAGGAGAATCGTCCTTTAGTTGATGTGTAAGAAGCACACCAAAGAAGTACAGTTAATATGCTTGCTCCAGAGATCAGCTCTAGTATGGGAGACTTTATGATGGGCCTCCATAATGGCAAAGTTCCAACATCCATATTAGTCACAGGTTACAGGCAGTCAATGGGTAAGTCATTTAACTTGTGGATCTTAGTTTCTCTGCCTGTTAAATGGGTTTAACTGTCTCTTTCCCCAAGTAAGTGGGGAGGTGTAATTCTCTATCAAGATTAGAGAACTGGATTCTAAGGGCTGAAAGGGACAATAGGATTTATAGCCTGCAAGTTATGGAGAAAAGGGAGAACAGAAAAATATCCAAGGGTGAAGTTAGGATCAAGGAAAATATACGATACTACTAAGGAAAGTCTGGAGAAATTCTTCAAGGCTGGAAGGGTATTTAATGGGCTAATAAAGCCTTTCTCATAGGTGAGAAATGAACTGCTATGAACATTAAACCAACTGTCACAAGAACCCTATCTTGCCTATTTATCTCCAAGAGTTATTCTGCAATTCAAATGAGATAATCTATGCGATGACAATTTGAATGTCAGAAGTATTATTATTGAAACTTTATGAGAACATTTTCTTTCTACACCAGAAAAAAAAGTCCTCACAATTTAAATGAAAATCCAGATTTCACAGTTATTTGATATATTCAGAATTTAAAGTAAACATAAAGGTAAACAGATTAATTATTACATGGTTATTGGTCAGCAAATCTGGGAATAGAGAGAGAGCACTGTTCTTATTTTTTTGATTTTTATTTTTATTATTAGCATATTCATAATTACAAACCATGATTTTTCCTTATGCCCTTTACCCAGTCTATCACTCCCCAAACACCTTCCCTCTCTCCCCCTCATCTCTAGTATCCTTAGGTTTGTTCTCTCCTTCTGAAAGTTCAATGTATTGTTTCTTTCTTTCTTTCTCTTTTCTTTCTTTCTTTCTTTCTTTCTTTCTTTCTTTCTTTCTTTCTTTCTTTCTTTCTTTCTTTCTTTCTTTCTTTCTTTCTTTCTTTCTTTCTTTCTTTCTTTCTTTCTTTCTTTCTTTCTTTCTTTCTTTCTTTCTTTCTTTCTTTCTTTCTTTCTTTCTTTCTTTCTTTCTTTCTTTCTTTCTTTCTTTCTTTCTTTCTTTCTTTCTTTCTTTCTTTCTTTCTTTCTTTCTTTCTTTCTTTCTTTCTTTCTTTCTTTCTTTCTTTCTTTCTTTCTTTCTTTCTTTCTTTCTTTCTTTCTTTCTTTCTTTCTTCTCTCTCTCTCTTCCTCTCTTCCTCTCTCTCATCTTTCTTTCTTAGCATCCACTTATGAGTGAATATGTGGTATTTCTCTTTCCTTGTCTAGCTTCTCTTCCTCTCTCTCATCTTTCTTTCTTTCTTAGCATCCACTTATGAGTGAATATGTGGTATTTCTCTTTCCTTGTCTAGCTTATTTCACTTAATATAATTTTATCCAGACTCATCCATGTTGAAGCACTGTTTTTATAGATAAGAGTCCTGTGTTAGAGATGTGGCTATGCCACTTAGCATGAGTGAGGCTGTGACTTGAGGCTAGTAGTGTAACCTCCCTCAACCACAGTTGCATCATTTAACAAACAAAAAACAGGAATAATTATTCCTGTTTTAGTAACTTGATTTTGTTTGCATCAAATTAGAGATTGAAATGTGAAAGAATTTTGTAAATGGAAATGTGCCATGCAAATGTAAGAACAAGTAGAACTTAAAACTTAACCCTTCGTAAATTTCACCAATCTCAAAATGCCCAGCAGTTTTTGTGGTGGCATTGCATTCTTCTGATAAATCTGCCCCATGTCTACCTCCAAACACAAACACAAACACACACACACACACACACACACACACATACACACACACACACACGCACCTCAATCTGTCTATAAAGTCAAATTAATCCTCACAGAACAAGTGAATAAAGCATGAGTGGGCTGGACCTAACTCATTTGATCCATTGCTATAGAATGCAGGCAAGAAATCTTCTTATTCTCCTCATAATTAATAGACCCTCATGAGCAAACTTGGGATGGGGCACTCTACCCACAAATGGCAGCAGCCTGACTGGATAACTTCACACCCTGAGGCTATGACTATACTGGGAGCAACACAAGTAGCATCAAGGTAATTTCAGAAGAATAGCTCTCTTCTCTATTATTTTTATTAAGAACAGGCTCTCCTCAGCTGACATCCTGCAGAAGGAGGAAGACAAGTGACATCCAAAGGCTCACAGCCAAGCATTTAATTGGAACATTGATACTGAATGTGTTGTCTCAGAGCTGCCATGCCCAAATTACCCATTCCCCCACCCTTTTAGCATATGGGCATTTTGCAATGAAAACCAGGTTGCCATCTTGGCTCATTCTTTATGATCTATCTTATGGCATCATTTAAGACTATATCTGTCCAAATAAATGTCCCAGGTTTATCAAAAATCTTAAATGTTAGTAAATTTTTCCCCAAGTGTAATCAGGTTTTATTTATTTTAATTGGTTTTGTTGATATGAGCAAATTTAGAATCAGGCAGAATATATAGGGACATGGTCTCATAAGAGATTTGGGCTTAATTTTATTTTTATTTTTATTGTGTGTTTAAGTTTCACAACTAATGCATGCGAATGTATAAACTCATAAAATATAAAAAAGCAAGGGAAAAAAGTGAGCTCTCCCTACTTTACTACTGTTTAATAAACAAAAAGGGTTTTGGTGTTTTTTTAAGCAATAAATAGGGGCAAACTTATGTAAGAAATGTCAATTGAAGTTAGAAGCAAAAATAAAACATAATTGGAATTAGAAACAGGCAGAGAAAGAACAGTTTTTAGGAGATGAGGTCAATTTTAGTAAGAATGTGCACTCTGACCAATTAGTGTAAAAGAAGCTTTCAACCAAATTACTAATTAGATTTTTCTGAATAACTAATAATAGGTAAAGTAGAAAGGTGCAAAAAGTATAACAGAATAGAGTTAAAGAGAGGTCTGTTATTTCTTATCAGGCAACTACAGAAAATACCTAGACAAGATTAAATTATATTTTTCACTAGATCAATCTAATTTACCTTGAATAATTGTTAAAGTTCATTTTATTTAGGTTTTAGGTATACATATTTTGCTTTGGTTTAAATGTTAGAAATATGGTCCTTTCTTGTAATATCATAGTGTTCAATAAGATGCAGAAAGTATGTCGCTTATTCTTTTTTGTTTTTTTGAGTGTAGAGTAGGCTGGGAATATCAATCATCATCCCAAGCCTCATCTCAGAATCCATGTTCAAGGTTAAAGTTCTATTTATCTACCTTTATTAAGTAATTGACCTGTTATAATCAATTTCTTGCCCAACATGGTACTGATCAGATAACAGATTTTTACTTGGTTTGTATGTCAATTCCAGGCATTCTTTTTCTTGTCTCCATTTGTACTCTGAAACAAGTATGATAGTTAATAGGAGCTCCTTATTTTTATCTGTACCCACTTAGTTTAGTTTTCACATTAAAAGTTCAGCACCATGGATAGTACCTTAAACAATTGGCATCATTATGCCTACAAAACAAGAGGAATGATCCACTTTCTCAATGAGCTTACAATATTGTTTTAGAGACCATAAAATCCATAAAAGCACAATAGAATGAATGAGTACATAAATAAATAGCCTATAATTACAATAGGTTTTCAAAAATTTTATGGAAAGATTATATTATCTTTTTTTTTTTGTCCTTTTTTTTGAGACCGGCTGCACCGCGCTCAGCCAGTGAGTGCTATGAGCGCACCGGTCATCCCTATATAGGATCCGAACCTGTCCTTTTTTTTGAGACCGGCTGCACCGCGCTCAGCCAGTGAGCGCTATGAGCGCACCGGTCATCCCTATATAGGATCCGAACCCACGGCAGGAGCGCTGCTGCGCTCCCAGCGCCACACTCTCCCAAGTGCGCCATGGGCTCAGCCCAAGATTATATTATCTTTAATTCTATTTTCCACAAAATTTTTGAAGTACCCTTGTATAATTCTATAAAATAAGAGGGACTATAGACGAACAGATAATAATCCAGTTACTGGGGCTTTAGGCAAGTTATTTTCTCTCCCCGGGCAGCAATTCCCCCTTTTAAGATAAGAGAATTAGATTTTACCAGTGATTTTCAGATTTTTTAAATATTCACAGTCTACTGAAATTTTAAAAAGTAAATTTAGGTGACCAAGATAGGATTTTTAGCCTTTCATTTTGCCAGGTAAGGGTATTAAAAATAACTTCTATCACAATTATTTCTGTTTTCTAAAAATATATTCTAACACCAAAAAAGGACATAATCACAGGGAAAAAGAATAGCTCTTTCTAAAATAAGACATTGAATTCATTTATTTATTCAAAAAACATGCACTGAATGCTTGTTATGTTCCATGCTGTACCTGGTGGTGGAAATACTGTGGTGAGAAAGAAACAAGTTCCAATGGAGATTTCATTAAGGCGATTTAGGGAGTAATAACTTTGGGAATCTATACATTGTACAGATATACTTATTTGCTCCACCATGAACTAGTGAAAACATCATGCATCCAACATCCATTCTTGGACCAGAATTTGGAAACTGTTGCTCCACAGCATTGGTAGTTCCCATATTCTATGGGTAATAAGACCATTCTATGGTTCAAAATTTCTATCATAAAAAATAAATATAAACAGGAAAATATAAATGTTGGTCGGAATGATGAAACCCAATAATAGAATATAAAAGGAGATGGAAGGAATTTTATTTTTGATCTGAGTTTGGTTAGGCACGAGGTATATTTGTAGTCCACACCCTTGCTTGGAATTCACTTTTTTTTCACCCACTGGCCAAAACATTCAAGATTTTATTGGTTATCAACATCATGATTAATGTATCATATTCTTTGGTAACTTCAAATTGGGAATGGCATCCTAACTTCCACGGAACACCAATGGAAAGAGATGACATAATGTTTCCAGGAGGTAGTAGCAAAGCAATTCTTTTAATTAGGGTAATTGTTTTGCCTTGGAAGATGTGGTTATAAAACTACTGGAGCTAACTTGTACAGGTTTGTCCCAGCTCTGAACAAGAAGATTAGTGAGTCTACTCATTGCAATCATTGTCTGACTCAAGTAGTCATTTATTTGAAAATGGGATGAGGACCCTAGTAAGTTCATTTTGGGGTTCCTTGATAATTATTTACAATGAAGAAAAGTGAGCAAATAGTATTCCACAGTTTTTACAGTAACATTCTCTTGGCAACGAGATAGGCAGGATGGAGTTGTTCTTTGCCCTAAAGTTCCTGCTGAATCACACCTAATGTCCAGGGTAAATGGCTTCTGGAGAAATTAAAATGAAAATAACTGGAGAGTATACCCAGGCCTGCTGGACTGACAGGGACAGAGGGAAATGTAAGTGAACTTATAAGTAAATATAGATGGGACACAAATCATGACAGAATTGAGTTATGAGAGGGATGACTAAAAGACACCCAGTTGTCATGGAGAAGAACAGAGAGAGAGAGTAATAATGATGCTTAAGTAAACATGGTAACCAGGAAAGCCATTGACATTGACACAGAGAACATGGAGAGCTTTATTCTAGTTCTGGTTCTGTTGCTAATTCACTGCATGACATTGGGAAAATCATCTTCCTTCTTTCTGCTTCAGTTTTCTCTTTGCTGTATGTGCTGGGTAGGCTAAGCAATACTGTTCTATAGCATACAATTAAATGCACTCAGGATGCAATATACAGTCATGCATTGCTTAATAATGAGGCTGAATTCTGAGAAATGTGTTGTTTGGCAATTTCGTTGTTGTGTGGTCAACATAGAGTGTACTTACACAGACCAAGATGATATAGCCTACTATGCACCTAGGCTCTGTGCTATAGCCATTATAATCTTATGGGAACACCATCATATATGCAATTCATCACTGACCAAAACATTATTATGCAGTGCATGACTGCAGTATGTTTTTGAGAATAAAGATATGATGATCAAGCAAACTAGGGTTCAAATCATGTCTGTACACCTCACCAGCCACATAGATCAGCCATGTTATTTAACCTCTCTGCCTAATTCTCTTAACTGATGAAATGCAAATCATAATATCAATATTATATGGTTCTTGTGATAATTAAATAAAATATACATATAAAGCTCTTAGCTCAATCCCAAGCATGCAATGCTATTATTGTTACTCATGGCCACTGCATACTAGACTTTACAGGTCATGTTTCCACCGCAGCAGCTGCAGCAAAGATTAAGTCTCCCCAGGTCCCTTTGCTTATCATCTGAGTGTACAAAATAACAAACCCAGCAGCCTGATGGGAGGGGTGAACTCTCAGTGTTACTATCAGATGTGAAAACTAGCAGCCAGAACATTTTCCCTTGTGCTTGTTTTTGCATGCATCAAAAAAGATATTTATATATACATATAAATACTTATATTTATATATACATATAAATACTTATATTTATATTTATTTATATGTATTATATGTATTTATTTATATGATTATATGTATATATAAATATAAATACATAAAGAAATCACACTGAGTCTGTCACCTTGTTGCTGCCGCCTTGTGCTCCCTGGTTTCAATAATGTGGTTGAAGTATATTATATGTATTTATTTATATGTATTATATGTATATATAAATATAAATACATAAAGAAATCACAGTGAGTCTGTCACCTTGTTGCTGCCGCCTTGTGCTCCCTGGTTTCAATAATGTGGTTGAAGTAAAAGAGATGTTAAATGCCACGGGGCTAAGGAAAACAGACAACTTCTATTTCTACTAAGAAGAAATACTTTCTGGCAGAAATATGAGCCAGTTTTAATGTTTTTCCTTTGGAAAGGCAGGACTGTTTTCACTATATTGAGTATTTCATAAGATTTTCCCACAGTAAAAGAAATTCAGTGTTAACAAATATTTATTATGTGCCTTCAGGCACAGTGTTAGGGGTGTGTAAGGAGGGAGAGTTTATAAGATAAATAAAGCCTTTTCCTCTGTTTCTCCTGTTCTTCCTCTGTTCACTACCCTCTAATTACACACACGCACGCACATGATTAGGGAATTGAAAAGTCATAAAAATAGTGGTTCTGAAAGTTGTTCCTCCTACTGGCAGTATCAGCATCACCTGGAATCTGTTAGAAATGCAAATTCCCAGGTCCTATTCCTGGTCTCTAGAATCAGAAACTCTGGGGGAAGTACTCAGAAATCATTGTTTTAACAAACCCTCCAGGGATTCTAATGCACACTAAAGTTAGAGAAAACTTCTCTAGCAGAACTCGAAGTGTCTCTTGAGAGACAATTCACATACGTGCAACATGTCTGTCATGGAATCAGTGTGTGACCTTAGGGAAAATAATAATTAGTGTCTCAATTTCTCAACTCTAAAATGGGAATAAATACCTTCCTACTTTTGAAGCATGATCTGAAATATAATTGTTATGGCCTTCAGGAGAAAGTACCAAGCTGACCTCGAGCTATAGGAAGTGTGACTTATGGTCCCATTTGACACCCTGAAATCCATCCACACATTTGCAGTGAGACCATGTCTTTCTCAGGCTGCCAGCCAATGATTGGGTTCACAGATCATACTAAGACAGACCCATTCTGAGAGATATGGACAATTGTGACAGTCTTCAGTTTATCTGGTGGCTTTGCTGAGCCATCTGTAGACTGCATGGTAGTTTAGAATGATTCTTTCAACTTGCCTAAAAAAAAATATGTGAACTACCTCTTTTTCCAAGATTTCCTGTGAATGTGCTTTACAAAACTGTGAAATGACTTGCTCCTTTATTCTATTTTGAAGTGTAATAGTTAAAAGTTTAAGCCCTGGAGTATACATACATGAATTTGAATTTTAGTTTACTCCCCCAGTAGCCAGATGTCCCTGGACAAGTTACTAGCCTTTTTTAGCCTCAGTTTATCACCTGACCTCTAGAGTTATAGATAGTATTTAAGGAGAAACCTTCATAAAGGACCTAGTACAAAGGCTGACACACAGTAAATGTTCAACACATAATAACTGCTACTATTAACATTATTATTACTACTTGGATAAACCAAATAGTAGTGTATCCTGTGAGTACCATACTTTGTCCTGTAGCAAGATCAATTTCTTAAGTTCTTATACTGCTTTGAGGGAATGAACGATCAGTAAAGTTCTAGCTACGGCTTCTCTCTGCTGCCCCATTTTGCTGCAAACCTGGCCATAAGACAGGTATTCTCCTCTGCTCCTGAGATAGGAGGTGCTCAGTTTCCATGGGTTTGGGTATCAGGACACAACTCTGGCTTTCAAGCCATTCCCTAAGGTCTTAAGCCTCTCTTCTAGGCCCTCCCCTAGAGAAGACTTACTGTTGCTTGTCGGACTTATTTTCAGTATTAAGATGAGGAGATAGAGACCATAAGGGTTGGACTTATGCAAGTCCCGTGGATGTGCATGATCAATAGAAAGAGCTATATAACCTTAGTAGGTGAACATGTTCAGTAAAAGGAATTTATATAGGCTTATAGAACCCCACTGACCAAGCTTGCTCAGTGGAAGGGAGTTTATCCTTTGAATGGCCTACCACTGAAGTTGCAAAAGAGCACAGAATATTCTCGAATATGTCTGGTGCATATGATAGGATTTCACCAATGAACATGCCCTGAAGGGAGACCAACTGAGCATGTGTAAGACTAACTAGGACCCGCCCCTTAATTGAATATTCATTAGATCGAATGAATATGTATTAGGTAGCAAAGCTATAAAAGTGAAATCTTGGTAGAAGATGGGACTACTGCTCACTCTCTCTGGGGCCAGCCTGCACTCTGCCTGTGGAGTGTGTACTTCTTTTTGTATCAAACTTGCCTTTAGCAGGCTGATGTTCACTCCAGAGCCAACCTGCACTTTGTGAATGTGTATTTCTTACTTTTGTATTAAACCTAATGCAAGCCCTACTCAGTCTCTGGGGCAAGGCTAAGGCTACATTCTCTCTGCAAAGTCTGTATCTCCTATTCATTACATTAAACCTGTTCTCACTTTTACTGTCCCCCCACAATGTAAACATTTCTTGTGGACCTTTACCAATTTCTCCCTAACCTCATCCCTCCCCCTTTCCCACTTCCAGTGTTCTCAGCTGAAAAAAATAAAAAATAAAGATACAATAATCACAATAATTCCTTGGACTTTCAAAAGAAGATAAGGGAACTGAGGTCATCATTACAAACTTTATGCCAAGTCATTCCAGTCAATTAAGATGGAAAGCTGACAATTCTTCAGTGAATTGGAGCTCTGTGAAGTTATCTAGTTAAGTCACTTTAACACCCAAATACATTCAATGGTATAGGGATTACTTCTCCTAAACATCTTCCGAGTTACCAAGATGATCTAGAGAAATTATTTATATCTCCACATTTCCAATTTCCTTTATCCATTGCCCTCATTTTTTTTTTTTACAAGCCTCTTTCTGAAAATAGAGGGAAAATATATTGGCTTTTTCTTTTTCTTTCTTTCTTTCTTTTTTTTTTTTTTAGTACAGCATCGTTTAAAACCCTCAATTATTTTGTCAAGAAAAGGCTTCCTCAAATATTTTTCCCTGCAGATGAGATGCAGAGGCACTTAAAAAGCTATGGGAAAAAGTACAATAAAGAAAGGAAATTGATATCATTTTGCATTTGTTTTTAAACGGAAAAAATAATTATTCCCATGCAGTTGTTCATTGAAATGCCATCATTCTTATTTTTTTTTATTTCTTCTTCTAACATAACTCAGCAAAATAATTTAGTTCTATTTTTCTTTCCCTGCCTGATAATTTCATAAGCTCTACTTGTCTCAGAAGGATAATGACTTACCTCGGGTTTGGTACCTGCTGGATCCTTCCTCCCTGAGATGCGCTATTATTCTATGATTATCTCAGCCCATGCCTTCCAGATAAAAGGGGGACTTTAATAAAATAGAAATAACATGACTCTCTACTTTTCCAGAAGTGAGGTCTCATATCTCATCATGTTTTAATTAAGCAATAAGCTAGATGTCAAGAGCAATTAGAGTCTTGAAGGTCAAAGCTTGCTTAATTAAAAAATTGGAAGGGACTCTCCTTGTTCAACTATTTCAAAAGCACCAAGAGACCTGTAACATCTACCTGGGGAGTCAAAGGAAATGAAGTTGTGGCCAAATAGGCTAGCACTTCACATTGGAATTCAGACTTATGCTCCTTCCTGCTGGGCTGGATTGGTCTCCCCAAAAGCCCATGGTTTGATACAGAAATTGAATGCATGGCTATATGACCCAAGGCAGCGAACAGGTAATGTTCTGAAAGTGCCATTAAGTGACAGAGAACTGCAGCATTGGTTAGGTTTAAGCTGGTAGGGAGCAAAAGTTACAAAACATTACATCTTCAATGGGCCTTTTTCCCTGGTATGTTTTTATTTTTTCATGTGTGATCCTGGAAGCACCTCCACTAGAATCTTCTTAGGAGCTTCATACAATGCAGATTCAAGGGCCCTACCCCAAATCAGTGAATCAGAATCTCTGGGAATAAACCTCTGGAATCTGCTTCTTATTAAGTTCCCTAGATAATTTTTATGCACACTAAAGTTTGAGAAACTACAGATCTAGTTTATTTTTCTCATCTTATCAATAGGGATCTAAGATTCAGAGAGATGAATCACCTCTGCTAAACACTTTTGGGGTCAACCCATGCCTTCTCACTTCATGTCCATATCCTTTTTCACCAACCAGTCAGTGAATCCCACCTAGGTGAATTCATATAACCAGGTTTTCCCACTTATAGGTAAATAGGTATGCTTTGAGGAGCACCCTTGCCCAAAGGATTGTCTATACCATTTGTCACAATGACTAATAACATTCTGACATTCAATGTGTGTGCCTTCAGACTTAAAAAGTATTAACCATCTTCTTATATCCTAATCCTCAGGGCCACTCCTCCCAAGACATTCTTATTTCTTTACTGTCTTCTTGCAATTATCTTTCTATCATTAACACTTGCTGTTTCTTTGAATTCTAGCAATCTGAGATATTTCTGAATTGAGAGGCTCATCCTCTAAATGTACCTACAATTGTGCTCGTTTTGAAACTGCAAACCCTATTGCCTAGACAACACAAGCACTTGGATGTAGTTGATCTTGTCATATAAACTCATGTAACATAGAACTGAAGAAAGAGCACAGACCTAAGAATCAGAAAATGTGGTTTCTAATTCTTTCTCCGCCACTAACTCACCTTAGGCAGCTCATTTTCCTTTTGATCCCCCTATTTCCTCATATTTAGAAGTAGAGAACAGTTCTTAAAAATAGGTCCCTTTTTAGTTCTGACATTCTGTGATGGAAAGCAGGAAAACCAGGACCCTCTGCTGTCATTAACTTACATTGTTCTTGAGAAGTGTGAAAAATCAAGAGATGCAAATATCTCTAATTATTTCAAGCTGCCAAAGAAACACTTGTCAATGTATTCTATTATTTGGCTGGTAAGAAGCTCTAAGAGCTGTTGAGTTCCCTATAGTTAGAGGGGAAGAATTGAATGAGCTCCTGCATGGGGCATAAATGAGTTCCCAGCATTTGTGTGGGAGGGCTGAGGAGACTCCAGGGAGAAAATACCTCTAGGGGATTTAGTCCAGCCTATGCTCTTTCTGCAAAGGCTGAAAAGGCTCAGGAGAAACAGGCCCCTCAAAAAAGCAGGATAGAAATTTGGTTTCAGTTGTGTAAGTCCATTTTTGTGTTGCTACACAAGAATATCTACGACTGGGTAGTTAATAAAGAAGAGGTTGATTTGGCTCATGATTCGGGGATGGTTGCATCTGGCATGGACCTCAGGCTGCTTCTACTCATGGCAGAAAGGCAGACAGCCAGTGGAAGTGAGATCACCTGGTGAAAGGAAACAAGAGCAAGAGAAAGGGAGGTGCCAGCCTCCTTTTAACAAATAGCTATCACAGGAACTAACAGAGCAAGAACTCACTACCATTCCCCCCTCCCATGGGACATTAATCTATTCATGAGGGATCTGCCCCCATGACCCAAACACCTCCCAACACTGCCACATGGGGATCACATTCCAACATGAGCTTTTGGGGGTCAAACATATCTAAACTATATCAGCAGTGCAGGAGGTTCAGTTGAGAACACGGTGAGACTAAACAATTCAAGCTAATTAAAGTATTCTCAAGTGATTCAAGAAGAAACTCATGTGTGAGTTCGGTTTCTCTTCAATAATTCCATGGTAAAAACAAAACAAAACAAAAAACAAACAAAAAAACTCATAGCAATGTGACCTAGGCACCTAATTACTAACAGGCCCTCTCTGGGTGTCAAGGAAATGAGTGGACCTGCAGACAAGAGAGCTGGATTTGAATTTTACCTGTCATGTCTCAGCAGTACCTTTAGTGTGTCTAAATCTCCCTTTCTCTTAGACTGGGATAAATAATGCCTTCGCTACCTCTCTCAGAGGTGAACAAAAAATAAAGGTCTATAGGAGATAGTGTGATGAAGCTGTATTAAACTTTAAATCACTACTCAACTGTAATAATCTAAGAGATACATTCTGGATGTAGATCAGATTTCAATCACTGCTCTGCTGCTTTCTGAATGGGTGACCTTATATGAATCATTTGAAATTTCTGATCCTATTTCTTTAGCTGAAAAGTCAGAAAGAAAATTGCTAGCTGCTGTCAAAGGAAACCAGAGCTGGATAGTAGTTAAAGTGCTAAAAAATAAAAAATAAAAAGATTTTATTCAGGACTGTTTCAATAGGGGAAAAGAGACCTCAGTGTAGAACTGTGGTCAATTCCAAACATAGCAGGGGCAAGTGGAGATTTATAGCCAAGGGGCAGGGTGGGAGTTGGTGTATGGAAAAATACTAAGAGGAAACATCAGGGATAAGGGGAGATTTTAGCTAGACTAACCTCACAGGATTCAAGGATTCTTCCTGAAGACAAGCCAGGGTGATCAGACATCACCTGGGGGATGGTAGAGAATAAGGAACCCAATTACATATCCAGAGTAATTAGATATGCGGAATGGGGAGTTCTGGCTAAACAGGATTCTTCCTGAAGACAAACCAGGGTGATCAGACATCACCTGGGGGATGGTAGAGGATAAGGAACCCAATTACATATCCAGAGTAATTAGATATGCGGAATGGGGAGTTCTGGCTAAACCAACTTATCAGGGTTCTTATTAAAACTGGATTTTACAAGGAAATGCCCAGATGGGCCTAGGAGAAGGTTCAGGAGCCTGACTAAAGTTTGGTCAAGCACAGAATCTTTTTCATTAATTTGTGTGACTGTTTTTAGAACTAAATGAGATGAATTCAAGTACAGTGTCTGCCTCACAGTGCATAAGAATGAATGTTACCCATTATCATCATCATCACCATCATCACCATCATCATCACCATCATCACCATCATCATCACCATCACCATCACCATCATCACCATCATCATCATCATCACCATCATCACCATCATCATCACCATCACCATCACCATCATCATCATCATCATCACCATCACCATCATCACCACCATCATCACCATCATCGTCATCACCATCATCATCACCATCATCACCATCATCATCACCATCATCATCATCATCATCACCATCATCATCACCATCATCATCATCACCATCA
>NW_007730398.1:268541-278006 GCF_000696425.1 Galeopterus variegatus
ATCATCATCACCACCATCATCACCATCATCACCACCATCATCACCATCATCGTCATCACCATCATCATCACTATCATCACCATCATCATCACCATCATCATCATCACCATCATCATCACCATCATCATTAACACCATCATCATCACCATCATCATTATTAGATTATACTTAAACTTTGCCAGACCAAAAGAAAGTNGTTTCAATAGGGGAAAAGAGACCTCAGTGTAGAACTGTGGTCAATTCCAAACATAGCAGGGGCAAGTGGAGATTTATAGCCAAGGGGCAGGGTGGGAGTTGGTGTATGGAAAAATACTAAGAGGAAACATCAGGGATAAGGGGAGATTTTAGCTAGACTAACCTCACAGGATTCTTCCTGAAGACAAACCAGGGTGATCAGACATCACCTGGGGGATGGTAGAGGATAAGGAACCCAATTACATATCCAGAGTAATTAGATATGCGGAATGGGGAGTTCTGGCTAAACCAACTTATCAGGGTTCTTATTAAAACTGGATTTTACAAGGAAATGCCCAGATGGGCCTAGGAGAAGGTTCAGGAGCCTGACTAAAGTTTGGTCAAGCACAGAATCTTTTTCATTAATTTGTGTGATTGTTTTTAGAACTAAATGAGATGAATTCAAGTACAGTGTCTGCCTCAGAGTGCATAAGAATGAATGTTACCCATTATCATCATCATCACCATCATCATCACCATCATCACCATCATCATCACCATCATCATCATCACCATCATCATCACCATCGCTGTCATTACCATCATCATCACCATCATCACCATCATCATCACCATCATCACCATCATCATCACCATCATCATCACCATCATCATCACCATCATCACCATCATCATCACCATCACTGTCATTACCATCATCACCACCATCATCACCACCATCATCATCACCATCATCATCACCATCATCACCATCATCATCACCATCATCATCATCACCATCATCATTATTAGATTATACTTAAACTTTGCCAGACCAAAAGAAAGTTCAAAAAACATGAAAGACACCAAACATATACTCAATGCTTTGTCTCAGATAATGGTTTTCTTTTACTGTTCATAAGATAGAGGATTTGATTCCAACCAAACCAGGAGCCAAAGGGATCTTGCAGAGAATCTGCCAGGCTGAAATAAACAGAGAGACCCATAACCTCCATTCCTAGTAGTACAAGTGTGTCTGCATTGCTGATTATTCAGTAGATTTATCTTATTCCTCATCTTATCTTTCCAATTCATTCCTTTGTATGATTTTTATTATATTGTATAAATAAAAAAGTTTATTTATCTATTTAACAGTTGATAGATACTGAATTTGTTCCCAAATTTTGGCTTTTATGAATAATGCTGCTATGAATATTTGTGTATAGCTGTTATGGAGATATATGGGTTTTTTGGACAATTTTTTTATTGAAACATATTGTTATATTTGTTATTATATTTATTATTATATATATTTGTGGGGTAAGAATTGAATATCAATACATGCTTACAATATGTGGTGATCAAATCAGGATAATTAGTATACTCCTATTTACAAAAAGTAATCAATTTTTGTGACCCTTAACTAATTTCTCACTCATCCCCTTTCCCCTCCTTCTTTCTCACCTCTAATAACCACAGTTCTGTTTTCTATTTTTTTTTCAAAGTTCAATGTATTATTGTGATTTTTTTCTTGCTTGCTTTCTTGCTTTTCTTTCTTTGTTTTAGCTCCTGCTTATGAATGAGGACATATAGTATTTTTCTTTCTGTGCCTGGCTTATTTCACTTAACATAATTTTCTCTGTGTTTATTAATGTTGCTGTGAATGGCAGAATTTCATTATTTTTTTATGGTGGAGTAATATTCCATTGAGAATATATACCACATTTTCCTTATCCAGTCGTCTGTTAATGGACATTTGGATTGATTCCAAATCTTGGCTACTGTAAATAGAGCTGCCATAAACATGGGAGTGCAGGTATCCCTTTGACATGATGAGTTCCATTCATTTGGGTTTATACCCAGCAGTGAGATTGCTGGGTTGTATGGCAGTTCTATCTGTAGTTTTTTGAGGAAGCTCCATACTGTTTTCCATAATGGCTACACTAATTTACAGTTCCACCAACAGTGTAGGAGGGTTCCCCTTTCTCCACATCCTCGCCAGCATTTGTTATTCTCTGTTTGATAATAGCCAGTCTAATTGGAGTGAGAAGATAACCTCAATGTGGTTTTGATTTGCATTTCCCTGATGCTGAATTATATTGTGCATTTTTTGATGTGTTTGTCAGCCATTTGTATATCTTTGTTTGAGAATGATTATTCAGCTCCTTTGCCCATTTTTTAATCGAGTCACTTGTTTTCTTATTGTTGAATTGTTTGAGTTCTTTGTATATTCTGAATATTAATCCCTTGTCAGATGCATAGTTTGCAAATATTTTCTCCCACTTTGTAGGTTCTTTTTTCTGTTGTTTCTTTTGCTGTGCAGAAGCGTTTTAGTTTGATATAATCCCATATATTTTTTCTTTTGATGCCTGTGCTTTTGTGCTTTTATTCATAAAATCTTTGCCCAGTCTTATATCATGAAGTATTTCCCCTATGTTTTCTTTTAGAAATTTTATAGTTTCAGGTCTTATATTTAAGTCTTTAATCCGTTTAGAGTTGATTTTTGTATATGGTAAGTGGTTCATGTCTAGTTTCATTTTTCTACATAAGGATTTCCAGGTTATAGTTTCAGGTCTTATATTTAAGTCTTTAATCCGTTTAGAGTTGATTTTTGTATATGGTGAGTGGTTCATGTCTAGTTTCATTTTTCTACATAAGGATTTCCAGGTTCTCAGCACTGTTTGTTGAAGATGCAGTCTTTTCCCCAACGTTATGTTCTTGTTGCCTTTGTCAAAGATTAGTTGGCTATAAGTCTGTGGGTTGATTTCTGGGTTCTCTGTGCTGTTCCTTTGGTCTGAGTGTCTGTTTTTAAGCTACTACCATTCTGTTTTGGTTCCTATATCTCTGTAGTACATAATTTGAAGTCATGTAGTGTTATGCCTCCAGCTTCATTCCCCCCCCACCCCTCAGGATTGCTTTGGCTATTCAGGATCTTTTATTGTTCCATATGAATATTAGAATTGTTTTTCTATTCCTATGAGGAATTTTATTTGTATTTTGATGGGGATTGCATTGAAGCTATAGATCACTCTGGGTAATACGGACATTTTCACAATGTTAGTTCTTCCAATCCAAAAGCATAGAATATCTTTCCATCATTTTGTGCCTTCTTTAATTTCTTTCAGCAGTGATTTGTAACTCTTATTGTAGAGAGCTTTCATCTCCTTGGTTAACTTGTTTCCTAGGTATTTCATTTTTTAGGTGGCCTTTTTAAATGGGCTTGCTTTCTTGATTTCTTTTTCTGCTAGTTTGTCATTGGAGTATAAAAACGGTACTGATTTTTGCATGTTGATTTAATATCCTGTAACTTTACTAAAATCATTTATCAGCTTTAGGAGCTTTTTGTACGGATTCTTTACGTTTTTCTATATATAGGATCGTGTCTTTATCCTATATACAGATAAACTTAAAGGCAGATTTTTATTTCTCTTGGGTATACACTTAGGAGTAGAATTGCTGGGTCTTATGGTAATTTTGTATTTAACCTTTTGAGGAACTGTTAGACTGTTTTCCAAAGTGGCTTGGAAAACATTTTACATTCCCACTAGCAGTGTATTAGGGTTCAACTTTTCCTCATTCTCTCGAACACTTGCTATTATCTGTCTTTTTGATCATAGCCATCCTAGTGGATGTGAAGTAGCAACTCACTGTGATTTTGATTTGTATTTCTTTGATGGCTAATAATGTTGAGCATCTTTTCATGAGTGTGTTTTATATATATTCAGTATATATAACACGATATAAAATATACGTGTGTGTATGTATATGAAAGGAGTGGGGGTAGGTGAGGGTGTCTCTGGAAAAATGTCTTTTCAAATCTTCTGCCCATTTTTAAAACTGAATTATTGGTCTTTTCATTATTGAGTTGTATTAGTTTTTTTATTTATTCAAGATGGAGTTCCTTATCAGATATTTCATTTGCAAATGTTTCCCCCTTATATGAGTTGCCTTTTCAATTTCTTGATGGTAACCATTAAAGTACTTTTTTTAATGAATTTCAATTAATCTAATTTTTCTGTTGTTTTGTGCTTTTGGTATCATATCTAAGAGGGATTTGCCTTATTCAAATTTACAAAGATTAACTCCTATATTTTCTTCAAGGAGTTTTATAGTTTTGAGTTAATTTGTGGGTATTGTCTGAGGAAAAGGTTTAACTTCATTCTTCTTAATTTGGATATCCAGTTATTCAAGCACCATTTGTTGAAAAGACTATTCTTCTTAAAAAAAAAAAAAAGACGCAGGGAATTATGTTGACATCCTTGTTGATTGACTATAAATGTGAAGGTTTGTTTCTAGAATCACATTTCTGTTACATTTTGATCTATGTGACTGTCTGTCCTTATGTCATACCACACTTTGTTGGTTACCATACTTTGTAACAATAAATTCTCTCAGTTTTTGTTGTCTTAAAATGTCTTTATTTTACCTTCATTTTTGAAAGATATTTTTGCTGGATATAAGATTCTTGAATGACAGCTTTTTCTTTGAACACATTGAATATGCCATCCCACTGCCTCCTGAATTCCATTGTTTCTAATAGGAAGTAAGCTGTTAATCTTAATGGAGTTCTTTTTCATGAGCCCTAGTCCTCTTGCTGCTTTTAAGATTTTCTCTGTCTTTGGCTTTTATTTAATATTTTTACTATGATATACCTGCTTTTGAGTCTTTATTCTGTTTGGAATTTGTTGAGCTTCTTGGCAGCACAGATTAAGGTTTTTCATTAAGTTCAGGAAATTTTTCAGCCATTATTTATTCAGATAAATTTTCTTCTCCTTTCTTTCTCACCTCTTCTTCTGTACTTCCATTGTACATAAGTTGATGTTCTCAATGTTGTCCTACACTTCTCTGAGGCCCGGTGTATTTTTCTTTTCTTTTTCTTGTTCTTCAAAATGTATAATCTTTAATTATCTATCTTCAAGTTTGTTGATTCTTTATTTCTGCCATTTTAAAGCTACTGTTGAGTGCCTCTAGTAATTTTTTTTTCAGTTATTGTACTTATAAACTCCAGAATTTTCACTTGGTTTCTTTTTCAATATGTCAATTTCTATCTTTTGATTGATATTCTCAGTTTGATGGGACTTTCATCATACATTCCTTTACTTTTTTAATAATGGATTTTATTTTAGTTCTTTGAACATATTTTAATGTCTGCTTTGAAGTTTTTGTCTACTAAATCTGACATGCGGGCTCCCTCAAAGGCAGTTTCTGTTGTCTTTTTCTGTTGTCTTTTTTTCCTTGTGTTTAAGCCACTTTTTTCTGTTTCTTTGCATGTCTCCTTTGTTGTTGAAAACTGGACATTTTACGTATTTTTATAGTAACATTGGATACTGATTTTCTCTTTCCTGCTCCAGTTCTTGTTATTATTGTTTGTTTATTTATTTGTTTAGTGATTTGGCTGGCCTATTATAGTAAAATTTATTTGCTCCACCACATGAAGCTTCTGATACTTTCCCTCAAAGAGTTCAGGCTTGGTCATGTGCACAGTCACGCTGAAATGACAGTGGCTTTAGAAGGGCTCTTTTTAAGTATCCCTTTCTATGATCTCTCTGTTAAGCTTTCTGTCACTGTTGGCTTCACTCCCATCTGTTAGACTCCACTGGTTTTATTGTTCTATTGTTTTCAAAAATGTTCTGAGATATAAATTAATCTGCTGTCTGATATAATTACATTGGGGTTTCTTTTCACAGGTAATTTTGAGGCCAGTCTTTGAGATTTCTTCTCATCCCAGGAGAACTCTTATACCTCTCTCTCCCTGGTTCTCTCAGGCAAAAATAGTTCAGGTTTTTGCCTTCATGAACCTACCAGCCTCCTCTCAATTGCTTACCAAAATCTCCATTGCTTCTGAGAGCACCCCTAGTCTTAATCTTTCCCATACTCTGTTTCAATTAAAGTCAAATCTCTTAGAGAGAACATCAACTCCATTCTTACAGTCTGACTCTTCTCCTAGAAAAAAATCTCCGAGCCACTGCTGCATGGCTGGGGGTAGGGACAATGGCCTGCTTCTTTCAGAGTAAAACCTATGCATTACAAGCAAGGTGGGCATTGAGTGGGATCAGTAGCCTCTNTCTTCTCATCCCAGGAGAACTCTTATACCTCTCTCTCCCTGGTTCTCTCAGGCAAAAATAGCTGGCCTACAGTTCAGGTTTTTGCCTTCATGAACTTACCAGCCTCCTCTCAATTGCTTACCAAAATCTCCATTGCTTCTGAGAGCACCCCTAGTCTTAATCTTTCCCACACTCTGTTTCAATTAAAGTCAAATCTCTTAGAGAGAACATCAACTCCATTCTTACAGTCTGACTCTTTTCCTAGAAAAAAATCTCTGAGCCACTGCTGCATGGCTGGGGGTAGGGACAATGGCCTGCTTCTTTCAGAGTAAAACCTATGCATTACAAGCAAGGTGGGCATTGAGTGGGATCAGTAGCCTCTGTTCTTCTCAGCTTGCCTCTCTTGGCATGGAAGCTTCACCCTACAAGCAAGCACTAGTAAACAAGGAATCAGATATCAGTATTTTGAGCCTACCACACCCACAGTAAAGCCTCCTTCATGTAAGTGGAGGCTAAGTGGAAGAAGAGAGCATCTGACCTCTTGATCACACTTGTGAAATTTTGTTTCTGTAAAATAGAGTTGTAACACAGATGAGCAATGCTGGCAGGGAGCCGGGGGAAAATAGAGCTCAGTATTCTTTGTAACACCTACCTCAGGTGGAACATCTGTCATTCAGAATTGAAAGAAGGAGTAAGGAACAGGTCATGGCTTGTGTGCCACAAACTCTTACTATCCTTACCCAGATTTCACAGATTTTCTTGAATAAGAGATTCTTCATTCGCTGTATGCCCTTAGGACAGTTTTTGAAGACCTTAAATGTTTTTGTTTCTTATATAATTTTCACCTGTTATGGTTGTTTCACCAGGGACACCCTCATGCCACCATTCCAGAAGTTAGATCATCAGATTCTACCTATGGTTTCATCTTTACTCTTTCTTGAACTTAATATGAATAAAATCTTAACAACAAAAGTTTCTTAAACTTAATAGGAAAAAAATCTTTCTTGAACTTATGCATATTTTAATGATGAATAAGCTAACTATACTGATCTAAGCAACACACATTGTACACAATTATTGAAAATAGACATTGTACCGCACATGTATAATAAAAAATTAATTAATTAATTTTAAAAAAAGAATTTACAAAAAGAATAAAATAGGGGTTGTCAAAGTGAAGCCTGAGGGTCAATTTCAGTCTACCATCTGTTTTGGTAAATAAGATTTTATTAGAACATAGCCATGTTCATTCATTTATTTGTTGTCTAGGGCTGCTTTTGTGCTACAGGGGCAGTGCTATAGTTCAAATATGTCTCCTCCAAAATTTAGGTGTTGCCAATGTGATAGCATTAAGAGCTGGAGCCTTTAAGAGGTGATTAGGCCATGAGGGCTCCTCCCTTCTTAATGGGATTAAGGCTCTTAAAGATTCATCAGGCAGCATGCAAGTAGCCTACTAGTTTGCCCTTCTGACTTCTACCTTGTGTGGATGCAGCAAGGTGGCCTTTACCAGACCAAATGCTGGCACCTTGACTTTGGGCTTCCTAGCTTTCAGAACTGTGAGAAATAAATTTCTGTTTTTTATAAATTATAAGTAAATAAATAAAATCTTAATATAAATAAAGTCTTAATCTTAAAATATATTATTTGGAGGTTGGCTTCTTTCATTCGCATTAGATTTTCAATACTTATCCAAGTTATTACTGGCAGTTTTCAATCATTCAGTTTTCACTGCTGTATACTCTGCCATTTAATAAGTTTTAATTTATTTAACCAAGTTATGATTAATTTATATCTGCTGTGAGTGTTTTTATACTTCTATTGTGATGCATATAAGCATGCATTTCTCTGGTGTATCCAAAAGTGGTATAATATCTTTCTACTATATTATTTAAGAATATTCAATTCTGCTTTAGAAAATAAGAAAAACAAATAAGAAGTTTAGATGTGAGCAGCCTGTGATACATATTTGACCTATACTACATAAGGAGAAATTTGTGCTAAACACATATAGATGTTTCGCAACTTATGATGGAGTTATGTTCCAATAAATCTATTATAAATTGAAGATATCATAAGTTGAAATGTGTTTAATACACCTAACCTACTGAACATTATAGCTTAACCTAGTCTACCATAAAGGAGCTCAGAATACACACATTTAGCCTCGAGATAGGCAAAGCCTTGTTATAAGAAAATGTTGAATATTGCAGGTAATTTATTGAATACTATACTGAAAGTGAAAAACAGAATGGTTATATGAGTACCCAAAATACAGTTTTTACTGCATGCATATCACTTTCACACCATCATAAAGTCAAAACATCCTAAGCTGACCCATCATAAGTCACAGATCATCTGTATTTTTCTGATCTATTTATATGATCATATAATTTTCTTCTTTAATTTATTATTAATGTGATAAATTGCATTGGTTACTTTCTAAGAATAAATAATCTGGCAATAATGAAATAAACCCAGCTTGGTTATTTTTGTATTTTTTATACATGTTGCTGGATTCCATTTGCTAATAGTATTTAATTTAGAATTTTTGTATCTAATTTCTTAAATGAGATTGATATGTAATTTTTATTCTTCATAAAGTCCTTGCCACCCTAATAAGACATGTTGGTGAGTGTACCCTTTATTGTATTTATTAAAAGTGTTTATGTAAGGTTAAAGGTATTTTTTTCCTGAAATGTTTGGAAGAATTCTCCAGTAGAGCCATTTAGGCTTGAAGTTCACTATGTACAAAGGTTTTTAATTACAGATTTAATTACTTTAATAAGTCTAGAATTATTCAGTTTTTTTTTTCTTGCATATGAAATTTGAAAATGTTGTTGATTACTTTAAATTTATTAGAATAAAATTATTTATAGTAACTCATAATATTTTGATGTTATACTTTTATGGTTTTCATTAGCTATTTGTGTCTTATCTCTTTTTCTTAATCAGTCTCACCAATGGCTTAACAACTTAAGTAGTATTTCAAAGAAATAATGTTTGACTTTGTTAAGCTTCCCTATTGATTATTTATAATCTCTTTATTAATTTCAGCTGTTATCCTTTCCACTTTATTTGACTTTATTTTGCTATTCTTTTTTTCTAACTTATTATACAAATGCTTAGCTTATTGATTTTCAGGCTTTCTTATTTTCTACTATTTATAATTATGAATTTCTCTGTAATCACTATTTTAGCTTCATCCATAATTTTTTTTTTTTTTTTTTTTTTTTTTTTTTTTTTTTTC
>NW_007730398.1:279296-280526 GCF_000696425.1 Galeopterus variegatus
GATTTCCAATTATTTTGAAATTTGAAAGGTGATATGCTAAATAAACCTTGTGTTACTTATTACCGCCAGTGGGGCCTGAGCAGTTCCTCATAATCATGCACATTAATATCGCTGCAGATAAGTGTATGACTATTCATTTTAAGTGGAATAAATAAAAACTATAAGTAGCTTCAAGCCAGTTCAGGTCAGGTTTACCACCAGGTAAGTTCAGAATAGGTCTTGCTGTTTTTAGAGGTTTTGAAAGTTGGAATTGTGAATGACCTATCAGAGTCAGACCTTACACAGTGACTAGTTTCCAGAAGGAGCTCAACAAATGCTGTTTCTGACCTGATTTGTCAGCTAGGAAATTCTTATGTAACATTTTCTTTCCAGCTGGATTGTAAGTTTTTGGTTGCTGTGACTTTAGCACTGCAAGCCCACCCACCTAGCTAACAGGCATTCCTCTGCCAATATGTTTACGCTGGAAGAACTGGAACAATGAGATTGTGAAGCTTGATTAACAACACACAGGTTCAGAGCAGAAGAGGCATCTGAACTCAGAATTTCGTGGTCTTTTTAAAAATATCTTGACTTCTCAAGTGGGAAGATAATATCACAGCTGGATGAAATCAGGAGATTCAAAGTAGATAATAAAGAGCAAATGACAGTCAAGGAGCAAAAGAAATGCTTCCTTATAGATGAATGACGTGGGTGAAGACCTTGAAAAGACCATCGAAAGGGGGAAAAATCAGTGTCTACCTGTCCTGAATGAAGACATAAATAATCTGTTTCAGCTGGAAAACTGCGTAGCCTCATAGATTTTATGTAGAAATAGATTATTTTCAACATGGACCTAACATTTATTACACTAATTATACCATTATTCACATCCCTCTCCAAGAATGATCCAACATGCATGCATTTTAAAATATGGATTTACAGAACTTCATCTCATAAATCTCTGTGAAAAAACCCAGCACGTATTTTAATGGGAAAAGCCGTACTCTCTTAGTGCTTTCAAGTTTCCAGGCACTAAAGGGAAATGAACTGAAGAGTTAAATCTATCTTTGATAAACTGCCTATACTCACAGCATCAAACAATCCTGGAAGTTGAAAGTGAATACAGTCTTTAAAACAATTTCAAAGATCCCTAAACAAATTGTTTGCTGCCTTACTTAGGAGTTCATTAACTGTATGTGAATTACTTAAGCTACTTGGAGCTGTTAGAAGCAGAGAGTTTTTTTTTTTTTT
>NW_007730398.1:281336-283428 GCF_000696425.1 Galeopterus variegatus
TTTTTTTTTTTTTTAGAAAAGTAATTTTGAAGCAAAAACATCAAAGGATAAAATCACCCAGTTCTTCAACTGATACAGGGAAATGACTGCTTTCATATATTGTTGGTGGGAAAATGGATTGCTATAATCTTTTAGGAAATTAATCTGGCATTATTGGCTCAATTAAAAATACTATTTGACACAATAATACCACTTTTGGGAAATCTATCCTATAAAAACAAAAGCACCCATGCACAAGGACATGTGTACATAGTTTTTATTCTTTCAATATTCGAGTACCTACTCTGTGCCAATCACAAATGGCAGACAAAGGCTTTGTTCTTAACAATGCTTACATTCTAAGAGAGAGAGAGGGATAACAAATATGCAAGGAAAAATATCACGCAAAGATAAATGCTATGTAGACACTTTAAATGGGGCAATGTGATAATATGTAACTTTTGAATGGGTGATCAGGAAAAGGCCCCTCTGAACAGCAGGTAACATTTAACCTGAGAATTGACCAGTAAGAATCAGCCTTAGAAACATTGCAGTGATGTTTACACCTGCAAAAGTCTGATTACAACCTGAATTTCAGGAACAATGAAATGGTTAAATTAATCATGTTATGTTCATGTTGTGGAATATAACAAAGCTATTGATAATGCTTAGTTGGCATCTTGAACTTAAACATGCCTAAAATTTAACTTCTGGTCTCTCTCCTGAAAACAGCTGCTCATTCTATAGTCTACCTCATTTGATTTTATCACAACTCTATTATTTTCTGTTTTGGGGCTAAAAGCCTTGGTATCATGCTTGGCTCTCACACCATATCTGGTCCCATCACTTTATACACCACCCACTTTCACCTCCCTGCTCCGTCACCTTGCACCTGGATTATAACAATGGCCTCACCAATTCCCTACGTATACCCTTGTCACCCTTTGGTACATTCTCAGCACAGCAGCCAGAGTGATCCTGTTAGATGCAAGTCAGGTTATGTTATTCTTTAGATCAAAACCATTCAGTCCTATATTAGCCTGTTCTGTCACTTATAACAAAATAGCTAAAACTGGGTAGTTTATGAAGAAATAAAGTTTATTTATCACAGTTTTGGAGGCTGGGAAGACCAAGGTCAAGGGGGGCACATCTGGTGAGATGCTTCTTCTTGCTGGGAACTCACTACAGAGTCCCGTGGTGATGGAGGCTATCACATGGGGAGGGCTGAGCAAGAGTGTGCAAACGTTTTTCTTCTTCCTCTCCTTAGAAAGCTGCTAGTGCTACTCCCACAAAAAGCCATTTATCCATTAACCCATTAATCCATGAATGAATTAATCCATTAGTGAGGGAATAGTCCCCATCATCCGATTACCTCTTAAAGTCCCCCCTTTCAAATAGCATATTGGAGATTAAACTCCAAAATGAACTTGGGGAGGACATTCAAACCATAGCAAGTCTCTTTTACAGTAAAATCCAAGTCCTTACGAAGACCTTTAGGGCTTTACAGGAACTGACCCTGTTCTAGCTCTAACCTCTCTCCCTTCTACTCTAACCCTCAGTCACTTCACTCCAGCAGATCGGGAAACCTGCTATTTCTTGAACACACAAGGACACTCCTGCCTTAAGGATTTGGTACTTACTCTTTTCTTTCCCCAAATATGACTAACTCTAAACACACTAAAATCCTCACTGACTTCTCTAAGTAAAATGCAACCCCCTAGTACTTGTAATCTCCCTTTCCTATTTTACTTTTTTTCTTAATGTGTGTCACTAATAATACCTTGTATTTTACTCAATTATTTTGTCTATTGTCTCTCTCCCCGTTATTAGAATATAAGCTCTATGAAGGCCATAGTTTTGTTTGTTTTGTTCACTCTGTATCCTCAGTACCTCCAACAGTGCCCGATACATGATAAACACTCCATAAGCAATTGCCGAGTTCAGGATTAAATACCTTATTTTAAGGACACTCACAGAAGTAAGTTGGTATATGTGTATATGTGTATCAATATATACATCGGTGTGGGAGAATATAAATCAGACTCTTCACATTGGTTCCTTTGAGGGAGTAAAATACGAGGTAACAAGGCAGTTATTAAGATTTTTCCTTAAG
>NW_007730398.1:283925-285461 GCF_000696425.1 Galeopterus variegatus
TGGTTCCTTTGAGGGAGTAAAATACGAGGTAACAAGGCAGTTATTAAGATTTTTCCTTAAGCATCTCTGAATTGATTGAATTCTTATTATAGGGGCTACATTTGTGACTTTTTTGAAAAATGTCGTAATTCAATTTTACAGAAAGCATATTGGTGTTAGCAAAAAATGTACCTAAAACCCTCAAATCCAAACATTAATTCGTTTCTCCCTTTTCATCATTACTATCAGCATTTTAATTGGAAGCACATAAACATTCAGGCTTGGGCCGGCCCGTGGTTCACTCGGTAGAGTGCGGTGCTGATAACACCAAGGCCCCGGGTTCGGATCCTATATAGGGTAGCTGTTTACACGATAAAAGATCTAGGAATTTCAGTGGATTCCAAGCTTCCCAGAGCCAGAAGCTCTTCCAGGCTTCCTCTGTAAAAGCACAACCTTTGTCTGCATCATGACCACAGATAATATAAACGAATGAAATGTGAGTAAATCTACCCTCATCCAGAGAGTTTTTTTTTCATATTCCAAATAATTATAGAATTAGGGAATACTTTAAGAAGGCTGAAAACCAATCCTTCTTTTCAAATGAAGCAGTATGCAAAAACATAAATAAACATTAACGTCTAAAGGTGGTAGGGGCAAGGACTGAACAACATCCTCCTTGGCCTTCCCCCAGGTAACTTCTGAGAGAGGTGAATGGAAGTTTTAGGGGGTCTGTGGAATTAAGATCCCTTCTATTTCATTTCTATTTCTATTTCATTAAGATCCTTCTGTTTCTATTTTTTTAAGATCTTCCTCTGCTGTGAATAGGATTATGAACCCCCCCAAACTCGCTGATGCTTGAATTGTGTCCCCCAAGTTTTATGCATTAGAAACCTGGCCCCCACTGTGACTGTTAAGAGCGTGGGAAATCCTATTATGGTAATTGAAAGGTACAGCTTTGAAGAGGTGATTGGATTGTAGGACCATGCAGTAGTGAATGGATTAAAAATGGTGGCCAGGGGTGGGGTTTTGAGGGCTTTAAAAGAAGAGGGAAGAGTCTGTCTTTCTCTCTGCTCTCTCTGCTTCTACCATCTTACAGCCTGAGAGCCCTGGGTCACTGTCACCACCACCAAGATCCTCACCAGCTGTGTTCCCTGGACTTTGGACTTCCCAGCCTCAGAAACTGTAAGCAATAAATTTCATTTTCTTTATAAATCACCCAGTTCCATGTATTTTGTTATAAGCAACAGAAATGGACTAACACATTCTATTTCTTTTATTTCTATTATTTAAGCTCCTTCTATTTCTATTTCATTAAGATCCCTTCCATTTCTCCTTTCCAGGAGTTCATGTATCAGGACTCTTTTGATTGCGAGTGACAGAAACCCTCTTTTGCTTATGCTTGTACAAGTGAACACCCAAAATTAAATCCTAGCTTCAGATATGGCTCGATTTAACAGTTTTAAAGTTTTGTATATCTTCTCTCCCTTTCTTGAACATTTCTCTCTCTCTCTCTCTCTCTCTCTCTTTCCTTTTTTTTTTTTTTTTTTGTTTTTTTTC
>NW_007730398.1:286212-286934 GCF_000696425.1 Galeopterus variegatus
CATAGCCCATCCCTGTCACAGACAAGACAGGACCACATGGATGACAATTCCATCAGGTGAGGGTGGAACAGTTCCCCAAAGGAAAACATGCTGAGCAGAGAAAAAGTAACACATGTCTGTTATATTCTGAGAAAAGCACATAAAGCAAACAGGATTGATTGTTACATACATCTGATCATAGAGGTGGATTCAGAAGGAGTGACAAAGGATATAGTCATCCTTTTATAGATTACAACCAAGAAGGCACTGAGTTCCCTCACATATTTTGGCTCAGAGAGAGCTTTCCAGAATTAAAGAAGAAAATCATACTGCTTTTACCATTGCACTGCAATGGGATGGTACTAGGATAAGATGTGTGCTGTCACTGAATGTGTTTCTACAACAGATGGGAATTGCTTTTTCTTGAAATAGCTACTGATGTGGAGATGTTAAGATTAGCTAGGGCAATGGCTTTCCATTTGTAGGACTTTGTATTATGGTAATCAACGAACCAGAAGCAACTGTTAGTCATCATTTCACCGTTTAGAAGCAGAGCTTTGCAAACCAAAGAGAATAATATACATGTAGGATATATGTATGTGTATCTCTATGTGTATTTTCCTCCTATGTATATGCAGACATTTACAGACTATGAATAAAATGAGTCCACATATTTCTGACAAAAAAAAAGCAAAATAATGTGTAAAAGCAAAATTTGTAAACCATTCTGCCTGAGTTCAAAT
>NW_007730398.1:287787-289636 GCF_000696425.1 Galeopterus variegatus
AAAAAAAAGCAAAATAATGTGTAAAAGCAAAATTTGTAAACCATTCTGCCTGAGTTCAAATCCTGGCTCTATCATTTATTAGCTTTGTAACGTTATGCAAAATACTTACCATTCTGTGTCTCATTTTTTCATTTGTTAATAGTCATAGCAACAATATCATGGAATTAAATGAGCAGACAATTGAAAAGCATTTACAAGAGTGCCTGTAATATCATGAGTGCACAACGAAGTTTGCAATCATTTTTATTATTATTACTAACTTCCTGTGTGATTTTGTGCAAATTGCTTACCCTCTCTGAGCCTCAGTTTTCAATACTTGACCATTTGTGTTCCCAAGGACAAGTTTCCCATAGAATTCTAACATACTATGGTAGATACTGTTCCAGGCATTTTTAAACTTGTGATTTTCTTCATGTAATGTCAAACAGCAGCCAATACAAAATTCTGGGTTTTTAGAACCACCCCCCAAAATTCATAAAAAGGATATATTAACAAACAAGCAAATTGACCTAATAATGGATCATTTCAATTTTAAATTCCATATACACAAAGATTTGGAACCAAAGCCATTCTGTGAATGTGAATTTTTAAAAAGAGAGAAAAGGGGGAAAAAAGTCAGAAATTGGGCATTTAATTCCTTAAAATAAATGATGTCATTATCAAGCAGTGCTTGAAACATAAATGGTAAAAACATCCAAAGAGGAAGAAAAGAAGAAAACGAAAACCTATTTTGTACTATTGCTTAGTAAGGTAAATTTATCATCATTCATTAGTGGTTAATTTGAATGTCTGAAAATAGTGAGGCACAAACTTACTCTGGGCCCAACTACTTTAGAGAGAAATAATTTAAAAATGGAAGATGGGGGTTTCCAGAAGTTAAATTTCTGTGTATATCATTAAGTTTGCTTTTAACTTTCTTTCTATAAAGATGATTTGCTGGATATGAATGGAAACTTTCCCATTTGGCATCCCTCATCTGTCACAGTATAAATTGGGCTCTGAGAAAGTAATTTGGGTGCTACAAATAGGATTTCATTAACACAGGTAGGTTAGGCAGTGGAACAAGGCAGTTCTCAGAAACCAAGGTCCAGTTTTAGGAAACTAGTTTTAAGAAAAGAATGGGGAGAGAAACTTAGCAAATGCATTAACTCAAAGCCAAATTATCCTCAAATAAAACATATGCATTTCATGGATTTCTAAGAGGTGTCAGTTACTCCTCAGTGGCTGCCAGCTCTGAGCTTCTTAGCTTTTATGATGACATTTACTATACATTAACTGCTATAGTCAAGAAAGGGAGCACTAGGTAGGAGAAAGGAAATATAGTTAATGATGGATATGCAAAATGCAGAAATACCCTAGTTCGCTGACAGCCTGAGCAAATGATAAAAACTTATTCCTGTGAGATTTCTTGCCTCCATTTGAACTTAGAGGTACTGGGAACATAAAGCTGAAATTTTAAAGGACATCTATTTTAAACCCTTCATCTCTTACATGAATTCCCATTATAATATTCCCCCAAAGCAGTCTTTTGTCTTGACTAGCATGCACTCAGAGGTATTTTCCAGAAGAGTCCATTGCAACATTAAGCGGTGGAGACTGAGAAAGTTCTTTTTTTAAAGAGTATAAATTGATCTCCTAATAACTTCCACCCATTGATCCTAGATCGATCTCTTTTGACATTTTCTGTAATTACTAAAATACATGTATTCAATTATTTAACAGCTATTTAATGAGCTCTTTCACATATAAGACATTCTTTTAAAACCTGTACAGGGGATAAAACAACAATAACAAAAAAATATTTACTTGATTGGTAAAAACTTAACACTATCTAGGCTACAAGAAAAAA
>NW_007730398.1:290300-290972 GCF_000696425.1 Galeopterus variegatus
AAAAAATCAGGAAGATTAATTGTGATTATTTGAAATACTTCCGGTTTTTAATTAATCAAAGAGCTAATTATAAAAATAAATTTCAAAATAAACCCTTAAAAATGATAAAAACAAACAAAAAGTCCCTGTCCTGAAGCAGCTTACAAAGTCAAAAGAGAGGGACACAGTTTCAGCAGATCAGTTTTATGGTACAAGCTACAAGGGAGATGTAAGCAAGATTTCATAATTGCAGTCAAGAAAGGAATCACTTTTTTGTTAGGTTATACAGTGAAGGTTTCTTGGAGGCAAGGAATTGGAAGTGGTATAATAGGGGGATTTAACAGGATGGATGGGTAAAAACAAAATTGAGAAGCTATGGATTGTGATGCCTCTTAGATTTCCAGCTTGTGCATTAAGGGAAAGAACTCTGAAAATATTCTGTCACTGTATATGTGCAGTTATTGACATATGGGCAGGTCACCGAACTTTCATATTATGATCCATTAATGGGTAAACTTTAATTTGGCTACTTCCCTGCACCTGAAGGGCAAGAGATGTTCACCTGAAAAATTATTGTGTTCTCTATAAGTGTAGTGAAGTGTGATGTGTTATATGTATGTGTAAGTACAAGTGTATGTGTGTGTATGTATGTGTGTATGCAGGGTGTGAAGTGCTGCAAAAAAGAGAAAGGCT
>NW_007730398.1:291698-320080 GCF_000696425.1 Galeopterus variegatus
GACAGTTTGCGTGACTCTATTTTCTCACTGTGAAAAATTCTATATTTTTGAAAAATGTTTTCAAAACTGGATTTTTTATTAAGCAAAAAAAGCCCTGTGCATTATAGAAAAAATAGAAAATGCAGACAGGCATAAAGCAGAAAATCGAAAAGAGTCATAATTGTATCACCTGAACATTGGTAAATTGTGGTGTTTCCTTCTAAAATTTTTAGTTATATAAATATACATACATTTTTGGGCACAAAAGTGGAATTTAATTTTGTATTGTAATTTTTTTTTTTACATTTATTATCCTGTAACCCTTTTCTATTGTTTATAAGTTTTATTTCTGTGGCAGCATTTTTAGTGGTGGCATAGCATTCTACAATGAACGTTTATACAGTATATATTTTATACATCTAATCTTCAGTTTCCTCATCTGTAAAAGAGGGATAATAATGGGGCTGTGTGACTACTATAAGATGTTAATAACAGGAGAAACTGTGTGGGAGTGGGCGGGCGTGGGGTATGGGGACTCTCTGTACTTTCTGCTCAATTTCTCTGTTAACCTAAGACTGGTATAAAAATAAAGTCTATTACTCAGAAAAAATTTTTAAAAATAAATTTTTTTTAATTAAAAAAATGAAAAGTTAAAAATAAAGGGCTGTGTGAGGATTAAATGAGATCATACATGAGAAGTATTCGGCCTAGTACACAAAATAAGAGCACAATATATGTTATCTGTTTTTACTGAGAGGAAAAGAGTCATCTTGGAGTTACTACATAGACAGTTGCCTACAAAATTAGACAATATTTATTCACTCATCCATTCCTTAAACATTTTCTAGTTACTGTACATAGAAAGAGCACACACAGGACTGGACAACAAAGGAAAGAAAGAAAAATATAACAATTAGGCACAAGAACTAAAGTCTAGAGATCTGAAGTCATTTATAACATTGGTTTGCCTTACTCTTTACACATTTAAAGGTATTTTTCACACACGGTACCTGACCCAGTTTATGCACCTCTCCAGATCTTCTTGGTCCTTCTAGCCTACATGGCCTCTGTTCTTTGCTCTGTTCCAGAAGCTGTGGAGCAGCAGCATGTGAGTCTTTGTAGTCACAAGGCCCTGGCCACATCCGCCATTGACTCAGCCCTGACACCACCAGTCCTCACAGCCTCCCTGGGGGTGACAACCACAGGCACTCATGTGTCAGGTTCTATCTCGCCACCCCCAACAACTGATGGCTCTACTTCCCCAGTAGCTGCCTGGAGGCATAGATGACACGACCCAAAAATCTGGGGGGTTAATGTCCTCAGGGGTAACCTTTTACCCATGAGAGACAGGAGACCAGTGAGGAGCCAGCAGACACATTGCTCCCTCTTCCTCCATCTCCCAGACTGTTCTGAGCCACCCGGTCAGGTTTCACCCCCACCTGTTAACACATTAAGTGTGTGTTGGCACATAAGTTGTGGCTCAGGCTCTGTTGTCCAGCGAACCCAGACCAGGGACACAAATAGTATCTCATTTAACCAGCACAGACAATCTTAACAGATGATATTTCATTTTTATAAATAGGAGAAATTCATTAAGAGTCAAGTGGCGGGATCTAGTTTGTGCAGACCACTTTATTACCTACAGTCTTAAAAGGAGTAAGACTGGAGGTAAAGTGGCCTGCACAAACTAGATCCCGCCACTTGACTCTTAATGAATTTCCATGACACTAAGCTGTTTCTAACATCATGTGCTTCCAATGAGGCTTTTAAGCCTTCAGAGTGAAAAAGAAAGTTCACTTATTCTTCTCTGTCAGCCTCATTCTATGCCAACCAAAAGCTCAGAGACCAAGTCTGTTCATGCAGAAATCAGGGAGAAGAAAGGACTTGGTCTGAAAGCCTGTGAGGTCCCATCTGAGGTCGGCCTGTCTTCTGGCCCAGGAATCCAACCTGTCCTCAGCTCTCTTTCCAGAGACACTGCTCCATTACCAAATGGAGGCTTATATCAAGACTTTCCGTCTGGGACTGGTGGAGAGCCGAAGTATGTTTCAGAGGTCAGATTCTGTTTTAGGACTGAGAAGCAATAAAATAGTCCTGGGTTCTAGATGGACCTCTAATACCTACTAGGTGGATGACCTCTCAAGCCTCCGTTTCTTTTCCTATAAAACGGGCATTATCATTTTGACAGACACCATCAATGCCCCGCCCATATATTCACAGCTCTCCATAGTTCTTGAACACTCCCACAGCATCCTGTATGTCTCTTCCTGAGGGTGTTCTCTGGACATGGAAGTATGCAGGGCATAGTGAAAGTGCCAGAGAGGTAATGACTCATAAGTGGCCTGAGCCAATGCGGGACAGGAATTGGTGGATGAGTGTACCCTGCATAGGTCAGTTCTGAGATGTATCACAGTCTCTCAGAGGGTACCCAGCTGAACTTGAGCCCCAGCTGCCCATGCTGGTGACACACTGTTGGGAAAATGTAGGAAAATGGTCAGGGCCCCTCAGGTGCTCAGAATCTTGCTGAGCATTTGATGTTAATATGCACATGCACTCAGTTTTTCCTTGGTTGTCTAATATAATTGTGCATGTGTGCCCAGGTGTCCTTGGTTATCGGACTTGAGTATAAAGGATGAATGACTCTGATTCATGGTACCCTGCTCCCAGGATGCCCCCGGGGGGGGGGGGGACAGAGAGGCCACTACTGCTGCTGGAGGCTGTTGCTGCCAGGGCCCTCAGTATGCCCTGGGAGGCCACCACTGCTGCTGCTTCTGCTGCTACTGCTGCTGCTGCTGCTACTACTGAGGACTGAGCTCGTGTCTTCTTCCAATGGTTCCATGGGTCTTTCCCAGTTACCTAGCATGGACTTGCGTGTGAGGGATCTATGACCCAGCCAGGCATGTGGAGGGTCTGGTAACCGATCCTGGCATGTGAGAGGTCTGGTGACCCAGTCTGGACAATAAGTTTGAAGGGTGTGTGGGCCCTAACTCCTAGACCTGACAATACAATTGGAAAACTTACTATAACTAAGGTAATGAAATGTTTTTTCTTTAGTTATGAATTGCCCTAGCCACACAATTGGCGTAACTATTGCCTCAACCCAACAAGTGGCATAGTCACTTAGCAATACTATTGCTGTAGCTTTACACATTCTCATTTACAAATACCTTTTTAGCTTACTTCTCTTCTGTATTTCACTTGCCCATTCACTCTTCTGTATCTCACTCTTTGTGTTTCCTGGCATGAACTCTCAAATAGATTGATTTGCACTTAAATTTCTGTCTCTGACCCTACATGGCAATAACCCCATCTTGCCTATCTCAGAGAATAGTTTTTTTTTTAAAAAAAAAAAAAAGGAAAAAGGAAAACCACGAGCTCCATTGCTAAACTCCAGGACAGCCAGGGCTGTTTTGCTCAGCACTAAACGGCCAGCACTCAGCACAGTATCTGGCACACGGTAGGTTTCAAACGAGTATTGGCGAATGAATGAATGAACAAATGGATTTGACCTTAATTACTGATGCTCATGAAGACTTTACACTCAGATATTTGACAAAGTTAACGTGCTGTACAGATGTCAGGGGTGCATTCTCTCTCTTTTGTCCATTCCCTCTCTTCTGGGTTGGTTTCTGGTAGTTTTAGAGTGGCTGAACAGGACCTGGGGTCCTTGACCTTTCTTGCTCTGTGTCCTGCTTCCTCCCATCTCCCCCACAACCACAACCTCTAAGAAGTTTTTCAATACTCATCGCTGTCTGTCATTTTTCTACTTTGAATTGCTTTGCTGTCTGTACTCACTTTTTAAAGTAATAGCATCAATTAGCAGCTACAGCAAAAGCAGTTACATTGGTGCCAATCAATGCCTCATGGGGTTTCCATGGTGTTCAAAAAAATCCATAATGGATTCCTGAGATTGTTTCTCCCTCTTCCTCCAAAACGTGCAGCCATGTGGGTGGCTTCTTATACTCAGATGCTGGGTGAGGTGGGGAGGAGAAAGGAAAAGAAAAGAAAAACTTCAAGTATTTGGAGGAAATGTAAAGTTTAGTGCACCATTTCATATGACTTTGCTTACCAGTGACATCTATAGTTGTTCACAGTCACAGCCAGAGTAAGAGTTCCATGTCCTGCCTTTCTAAACTCACACTTGCCATCTTCTAGTCTTGGAGTAGTGCTTCAAAAAAAACCAAAAACAAAAAAAGCCTTCCCCAGAAAGCTGTGGTGCTTACAAATTGTTGGGTCAGAAAATGAGAAAATGTCTTCCATCTGGGAGACACAGAGGAAGAGACCTTTGCATCTGGCCTTCTCAGTGTGCAGATGAGTCACCTGAGACACAGAGAGATTGCCACTTGCTCAAGACCACACAGCATGTCAAGGGCAGAGCTGAGACCAGCTCATCTGATTTTTCCTGATGCTTCTCCACATGCTGCCTGTTTAGCTCCTCTATATGTAGGTACGTATGTAAGTGAATTTTCATGGTTTGTTAAGGATTTATGTCTATTTATATCAGGTTTCCAGGGATCTTATGTTTATGAGAGCTCAACTGCATATTTTCCCACCTAAGACCCTGCTTGATCACATATGCTTCATCCTGTCTTCCTTGTTTTATATTTTAGGGACCATGAATCTATTGAACATAGATCTTCTACTAGTTATATATTTTTCTAGGTCTGTTTTTCCTGTCCATAAGATGAGGAAATTGGACAAATTTAATCGCTAATGTGTGTTAATAGTAAATTCCACGGTGCTAGTAATTTCTGTGAGTTATTATCTAGCAGTGTGGGCTTTTCATGTCCACTGTTGTTTTATAGTATCTAACATATTTCACCATCCCGTATTTCCTTCATCTAACATTTGCAGAGTAGTCAGTGTTTGTTGGGTGGATGAATGGATAGAGAAGACGGTGGAGGACTGAATGAATCTATCTTCAGAAGGAATGGACTTCTTATAATAAAATTGTTTTTAATTCTAAATAATATTAGTATAGTACAGCAGAGAATCTCAATAACTTACATATGTGAAATCCAGAATCTTAACCCACGTGTTTTAAGTTACTCATTATACTAACCTACACGACTAATTCATTCATAAATTCATATTTCACAAATGTCGGCCTCTTTCATTCACTCATTCATTCATTATTTATTTAATTACTTAACTCAGTTAACATTTATTGAGCACTAACTATATGACAGTCTTTCACCAAATTAGCTTACTTCTTAAATTGTTCACATCCTAAATTAGAGCAGAAAAAAAAGAATAATAAAAACCTAAATTCACTGGAAAAGGAAAATAACCACTCAGATTTCATGGTCTTTACATTGGTCTTTCTCGTACTACTAAGTTAATATGTAGCAATTAAGATACTAATCAATGTCTATCATAATTATTACTTATAATAAAGTATCCAAAAAACATAGCTATTGTGAACTAGGACCAAGAAACGTGTGGCAGAAAGTTTTAGGTAAAGGTAGCAAGGCTTTTTCACAGAGCCATTGAATGACTGCATAAACTCCCTTTGGTGATATTCTAACTAAGGCTGAAAGATCACCCACAAGGGATATTCTGGATTCGTTGTCTTTAAGAATGGATTTAAGAGTCAAATGAAATATGTACATCCTTTCCTAAAAAAAAAAATCTGTACACATACACACAAACATTGGGACTAGGGAGAAATTGGTTAATGGACACAAAGAATGAATACATTTTGCAATAACGAACATGCCAACTATCCTGATTTGATCATCACATATTGCACACAAATACTGATAGTCAACTCTGTCCTCCACAAATATGTATAATCAATTACGTTTTAATTAAGAAAACTACAATTTTGCTTATAATTTCAGGGGGATTGATGTATCCTCTGAATTCTACTCATTAACTCTAGATTAAGCAATCTGACCTGGAAATACTTTTGCATTTGGTGGGAAGCTGAAATGGTAGACTTTTTAGGTCCTCAGAGGTATAAGAGTTCATGTTTCACCATGCCGTATTTCCCGTCTAAGACAAGCATCTTTACTCCCTCCATCCACATATTAATGCTTCTAAAATTGGGATGTGAATACCAATCAATGTATACATTTAATGCAGTGGATATTTTGTTTGCTTCCTAAAAGCTTTTATTAAATCTGTGGTGCAGTCTCACAGTAAATAGCATCTTTGAAGAAAACACAGTAAAGCATTTATCGGATGATGTCTTTAACATTGAAAAAAATAAAAGTAAAAATAAGGTGTTTGCCTTCAAAGAGTTTGTAATCAAACAAAAATATAAACCAATGTTTGTGAGATAGACTAATATCGAACAACACATCTTTGCAGGTAATCATTCGTGAGGTGGGTATTTTTCAGAAGAAGGGAGTATCAGTATGGGTCAGAGAAGAGACTAGAAAGAGCTTGAGATGGAGAAATTGACTTGGGGGGAGGTTGGTGAGAAAGTTTAAAACATTCTAAAATATTTAATCTAATGGTGTGGTTGTGTCATGGAGACAAATTAGTATTTAAATCTGCTACCAATAGCAACAGCTATTTATTTTAGCCATTGTAGGTGAGTTATTTAAATTACCATAGAACTTATGAAAATGATGGTATAGAAACTTTGCTACATTCTATAGTGATGCTAGAATTTGTTCTACATGCAGGTCTTCCCTTTGTTTTGAGAGACCAGTTTGCTGAGTCATTTAGTTATAGATTCAAGCAAGTACCTACCCATTGTTTTCAGAAAACTCTGAAACAGTAACATATTCCAAGTGCTTCAGGACAAGCATGCATTCTGAATATTAAAACATTGTCGGTCATGGGAGGGCATAGTTGTTTCCCTGCAAGGTTTATATTTTTACCGAGTGCCACATTCTTCATTCCCCAGCTCCCTCCCACCCTTCCCACACCCCACAAAAAAGGAGGTACATTTGACTCTAGAATCAGAGTAGAAAAGCCTGGATTGGGGTCTGTAATCTATGGAGGCCAACTGGCCCCTGCAGCATGGCTGTGGACGGAGGCTAAGAAGAGAGGTGTGAACACTGGGGGGACATTATGGGGAGTGACAATAATTAAAATTTATAATAGTTATTTTCAATATCCAGTTTTATTTCTCCTCCATCACTATACTATACTTCCCCTATCCCTAGCTTTTTCATAAAGTTCTGTCAGTACTACAATCTGACATTAGCTTTTGCAAACTAAAAGAGGGCCTATGTCCTTGACTGGATCAAAGTAGACCACAAAGGCGGCAGCAGTGGAAAGAAATGTTTTTAAGCTGCAAGAAGAAAGTGATGGAGAAGCCCAGAGAAATGGCTGATAAACAGCAACAAACACAAGTAGGAAAATTCTTAAGAGCCATAGAAATGCATAGGAGAGATCTGGACTTCCCACACACATGAAGGGTAGGGTTCACTTGATGATAATGTGCTACTAAAGGGAAACATGACTCTGTGAAGATCTCTGGGCTTGGAAATAGTAAATATATGTATGCTTTTGTTTGGAACAAGAGTTCTTAGGTTCTCTAAGTGTTCTTTGACCCCCCAAAATATAATGAACCATTGAACTAGATGTTGAAGGATGGCAGGAATTAGACAGGAAAAATAAAAGAATAAAAAAAGCAAGAAGTTTTATAGAAAAATAAGATTCTCTCTAAATATACATTTTAAATATACCAAGAAAAACATCTGGGGATGTCAGCTACACATTTGGTAACAGATTAAATGTAATTATACTGTAAGACATACTATATTATGCTTCTTGAACGTCATTGGCTTTTGGATCCAATGTTCTCCCATCAAATCAACAGATAATGCAGCTGCCACAGGGAGCTCATTCTCTGAGGAAGGTTGCAAATCCCTAGGCACCTAATTAAGAGTCATTTATCATTTTAGATGTCTACAGCATTAAAACATGCCAAGCATTAAAAGTGGAATCCATCCTTAGGAAATAATCAGAGAGATATAAAGAAAAGTGAATGAACAGGATGTTTATCTCAGGTTAATGTATAATAGTAAAAAACTGAAGACAACCTAATTGAAAATAACCTAATATCTAATATACAGATTATTTCACTAAATTACAGTGTATCTATATGATAAAATACAATGCAACCATAAAAAATTGTGTTGCATCAAAATGTTAACAAATACTATCATTAATAATCATGATGATAGTTCTGGATAGTGTGGTAATTTTCTTTTCTTTTCTTATTTGCTGATCTATTACAGTTTCTGAAATGGTCATGCTTAATTTCTGTAGCAAGAAAAACAGTAATCTTTATTAAAAGTGGGTGGAGAAAAATATTTGTGATCATGATAAAGCCATTGTATAGTGCTAAATAGAAAGGAGGTTATAAAAGAGTATTTGCAGAACAATGCCATCTAAAATGTAGATATGTGCAGAATATACTTAAAGGGCATGTAGAAAATTTGTTGATAGGAAATTATATTTATTATACTGGTCTATGCCTTTTGTTGTATTTTTCAAGTTTTCTGCCCAGAGCAAGAGGTAATTTTTTAAAGGTATTTTTAAAAAAAACAGAACTAAGGTGTGTTAAATTTCATCATCAGGACTTTGACAAGCAGTCCTGTCTAAGGATTAGGTAACCACATTTGGCCACCCCCTTTAACTCTTTGCAAAGTTTCAGAAAGTGTCAGCCATCATTTGGGGAAACAGTGCCCCCTGTGGCCCACAAAGAGACTCTACCTGGTAATGTGTACCTTTGTGTGCATGTGTGCACATATGCATATACATATATGTATCACACATGCATATATATATAGCTAATGCTACCTTGATTCTCCTAAAAAGCTTTTAGCTTTTCAGCAATTTAGCAGAGAGAAGCTTCAAAACCTGTTAATGGTTATTGTCTCCAAGGGCAGCACAAAATGGTAATAAGATATAGGACTATATGGTCTATAGGCAAAAACAATAGTTGACCCACTGTGGTAAATGTTAGCTTATGGAACTCTAAAATGATCAGTTTTAACATGCATATGGTAAATCCCCAATGTGAAGCCCGTTACTGCCCCAGCTAAGCTTGAGGTCCTTCATTCCCCTTGTCCTTTCATTGGCTCTTGCAACTCTGTTGACAATAATACTCTCCTTCCTCCTTCTCTACAGTATGAGGGCCAAATCATCTTTCGAGGTCACTCAAGATAATACTGATGGCATCAGTTGGGATCCCAAAAGATTTCACACTACACTGGACAATTTAAGGGGCATTTAATAAAGCACTTTTTACTAAATCATAGGCAAGGTTTAAGACAATTAACAAGAAATAGCATAGTATCTCAAGACTAGTAACAGCAGGAAGTTTATGGGGTAGATTCAGGATTTGTGGGACCCAATGTTTGTTCACTTCCTCACTTTAACTTCTTTCTTAAGAAAAAGAACACAGAGCTATGAGGAAGGAGCACGCCAAAAAGCCCACTTCCACACAGGTCATCCACCAAAGCCACTGCCACAGCCAGTGCCACCACAAGGGTGGCTCACCACCACTGTAGAAGCCACAACCACTGTGCAAGTGGCCCACTGCCCATTTGACTGCATCAACACAAGGAGAGTCATCAGAAGATATCAGAAAAAGAAGAGGAAGACTCTCTCTCTCCTCAGAGCTCACACCAGAGTAATAAAAGAAGCAACTGCTCTATCAGATGACCATATATCAATGTAGAGTTATTAGAAATAGAAAAAAAGAAAATATGATACCACCAAGGCATACAGTAATTTTCAAGTACCTGACCCCATAGAGAAGGAAACCCTTAAAATGACTGAAAAGGAATTCTGAGCAAAAATCTTAATGAATTTCAGTGAGATATGAGAAGATTCAGACAACACAATGAAATGAGAAAAAAAATATCCAGAATATGAAGGATGAAATTTACAAAGAGATTAATAACTTAAAAAGAATGTAGCAAAACTCATGGAACTGAAAGATTCATTCAAGGAAATAAAAAAAACACAACTGAGCCCTACCTGCGCCAGAACAGGCAGGCATGGCTCCGTGGGAACCCCAGCCCAAGAGAGTCCATGCTGCCCAGAGAGGCCTGAGAGCTGCAGGGCTGACAGGGCCCTGAGCTACTCGCACCAGACCAGACAGGCATCACACCATGGGAAACCCAGCCCAGGACAGTCCACACCACCCAGAGTGGCCAGAGAGCTGCCAAGCCATGTGCGCCAGGTCATCCAGGCATCACGCCATGGGACTACCAGTCCAGGCCAGTCACCATGGCACAGAGAGGTGCAAGTCACTGGCCCACAGACCTAAGGCACCCATGTTGAATTGGCAGTCCCTGCAGGAACCAAGCCAGACACTATGGTTGAACAAGTGGACCATGAAATCCCCTGCCACAATGACTAAACACCAAAGGAAAGATACAAGAAATATGAAAAACCAAGAAAGGATGACACCACCAATGGAAAATAATAACTTTCAAGCTCTAGATCCTATAGAACAAGAAGTCCTTTCTGACTAACAAGGAATTTTGAGCAACAACTCTAAATAAACTATATGAGATATAAGAAAACACAATGAAATGAGAAAAAAGTATACAGGACCTGAAAGAAGAAATTTACAAAGAAATAAGTGCCCAGAAAAAGAATGTAGCAGAGCTTGCAGAGCTGAATGATTCATTCAATGAAATAAAAAACACAATAGAGAGTTTAACCAGAAGGCTAGAACAAGCAGAAGAGAGTATTTGTGATCTTGAAGATGGGCTGTCCAAAATAACACAGGCAGACAAAAAAAAAAAAATGAAAAAAAAAAAGAATTGAAAAAATTGAAGAAAATCTAAGAGAGATAACAGATAACTTAAAGTGCTCAAATATCCAAATCACGGGTATTCAAGAAGGGGAGGAGAAAAGAGAAATAGCATTGAAAACATGTTCAATGAAATAATAGCAGAAAAATTCCCAGGTATAGGGAAAGACACAGATCTTCAGATTCAGGAGGCTCAAACATCCCCAAACATATTCAACCCAAAAAAGTACTCTCCAAGACATGTTATACTCAAATTGGAAAAACTCAGAGACAAGGAGAGAATCTTAAAAGCTGCAAGAGAGAAGTGCCAAGCCACCTATAAGGGAGCCCCATCAGAAAAACATCAGAATTTTCATCAGAAAGACTAAAATCCAGAAAAGAATGGGGTGATATATTCAAATACTAAAAGAAAAAAATACCGTCCAAGAGTACTTTACCCAGCAAGGCTATCCTTCTGAAATGAAGAACAAATAGTATATTTCTCAGACAAACAAAAATTACAGGAGTTCACTATTACATGACCAGCCTTACAAAAAATTCTCAAGAGAGTCCTCAGTTTGGTACCTGAAAAAGAACCATCACTGCCATAAATACTCAAGAAAGAACAAAACCCACTAGTAAAATATAAATGCTAACAATAAAGAGAAAAAAAAAAAGTTTATCTACTACCCCAAGAAACCAACAAACATAAGATAAACAGTAAGTCAGAAAGAAAGGAACAAAAAATACTTAAAACATCCAAACAAAAATCAATAAAATTTTAGGAGTAAATCAACACCATTCAATAACAACTCTTAATGTAAAAGAACTAAATTCTCCACTCAAAAGACACAGACTGACTGACTGGATTGAAAAGGTGGATCCAACAATATGCTGCTTTCAAGAGACTTACCTCACCTGTAAAGACTCAAATAGACTAAGAGTAAAAGGATGGAAAAATATAAACCATGCAAAAAGAAATGAAAAATGAGCTGAAATAGCTGTTCTTATATCAGATAAAATAGACTTTAAACCAAAAACCATAAAAAGAGATAAGGAAGGCCACTGTATAATGATAAAAGGATCTATCCATCCAGAAGACATAACAATTATAAATATATATGCACCCAACACCAGAGAAGCCAGATTTATAAAGCAAACACTATTAGACCTAAAGAATGAGATAGATACTACTAACATAATACCAGGGAACCTGAACACCCCACTCTTAATATTGGACAGATCATCTGGGCACAACTTCAACAGAGAAACACAAGATCTAAACAACAATTTAGACAAATTGGACTTGGCAGATATCTACAGAACATTCCATCCAACAACCTCAGAATATTCATTCTTCTCATCGGCACATCAACATTCTACAGAATAGACCACATGTTAACTCACAAATCAGGTCTCAACAAATTCAAAAAAATAGGACTTATTCCATGTATTTTTTCAGATCACAATGGATTAAAATTAGAAATCAATATCAAATGAATCTCTGGAAACTATACAAGCACATGGAAATTAAGCAATATTTTACTTAATGACAGATGGGTCTAAGAAGAAATTAAACAGTAAATCAAAAAATTTCTTGAAACTAATTAAAATAATGACACATCATACCAAAACCTGTGGGATACTACAAAAGTAGTACTAAGGGGGAAATTTATTGCATTAAATGCTTATGTCAGAAGAACGGAAAGATGGCAAATAAGCAACCTAACACTTCACCTTAAACAACTAGAAAAACAAAAACAATCCAAACCTAGAGTTACCAGACAGAAAGAAATAATTAAGATCAGAGCAAAATTAAATGAAATAGAAACCCAAAAACTGATACAAAAGATCAATGAAACAAAAAGTTGGTTTTTTGAAAAGATAAATAAAATTGACAAAACATTAGCAAGGCTATCTAAAAAAAGAGGAGAGAAGACCCAAATAACAAAAACTAGAAATGAAAAAGGTGATATTACAACTGATACCTCAGAAATACAAGGAATCATTAGCGACTACTATAAATAACTATATCCCAGCAAATATGAAAGTCCGGAGGAAATGGATAAATTTCTGGACAAACACAAGCTACCAAAACTGAGCCAAGAAAATATAGAAAATCTGGAAAGTCCAATAACAATAAAAGAGATTGAAGCTGTTATCAGAAGGCTCCCAACAAAGAAAAGCCAGATGGGATCACTGCAGAATTCTATCAAACCTTCAAAGAGGAATTGATACCAATTAACTACAAATAATTCCAAAAGATTGAAACAGAGGCCATTCTCCCAAACTCATTCTATGAGGCAAACATCACCCTGATACCAAAACCAGACAAACATACAACAAAAAAGGAAAACTACAGGCCAATATTCTTGTTGAATACAGATACAAAAAATCCTCAATAAAATACTAGCTAACAGAATACAGCAACACATACACAAAATTATTTACCACGATCAAGTAGGAATCATCCCAGGGATGCAAGGTTGGTTCAACATATGCAAATCAATAAATGCAATACACCACATCAATGAAACCAAATACAAAGACAATATGATCATCTCTGTAGATGCTGAAAAAGCATTTGACAAAATTCAACATTTGTTCATGATAAAGGCTCTCTACAAGTTACGTATAGAGAAAAGTATCTCAACATAATTAAAGCCATATGTGATAAGCCCACTGCCAATAGGATCCTGAATGGGGAAAAGCTGAAAGCTTTTCCTTTAAGAAGAGGAACTAGACAAGGATGCCCACTCTCACCACTTCTGTTCAACATAGTGTTGGAACTACTAGCCAGAGCCATCAGAGAAGAGAAGGAAATAAAGGGCATCCAGATGGGAAAAGATGAAGTCAAACTGTCCCTGTCTGCAGATGATATGATCCTATACTTTGAACAGCCTAAAGCCTCTACAAAAAAACTTTTAGAGGTGATAAATGATTTCAGCAAAGTCCCAGGATACAAAACCAATACACAAAAATCAGTATCATTTTTATACTCCAACAGTGAACATGCAGAAAAAGAAAGAAAGAGAGCTTGCACATTTACCATAGCCACCCCCAAAATAAAACACTTAGGAATAAACTTAACCAAGGATGTGAAAAATCTCTACAATGTGAACTATAAACCACTGTTGAGAGAAGTTAAAAAGGACACAAGAAAAATGGAAAGATAGTCCATGCTCTTGGATTGGAAAAATTAACATTGTGAAAATGTCCATACTACCCAAAGCAATTTACAGATTCAATGCAATCCCAATCAAAATTATAATGAGATTTTTCTTAGAAATGGAAAAATTTATCCTAACATTTATATGGAATAACAGAGACCACAAATAGCCAAAGCAATTCTGAGCAAAAATTAAAGCTGGAGGCATAACACTACCTGACTTTAAACTATACTATAATATACTTTAATAACCAAAACAACATGGTGCTGGCATAAAAACAGACACATGGATCAATGGAATAGAATAGAGAATCCAGAAATCAACCCATATACCTACAGCCATCTGATCTTTGACAAAGGCACCAAGTCTATACACTGGAGAAGAGACTGCCTCTTCAGCAAATGGTGATGGGAAAACTGGATATTCATATGCAGGGGAATGAAACTAGACCTGTACCTCTCACCATATACTAAAATCAACTCAAAATGGATTAAATAATTAAATATACACCCTGAAACAATAAAACTCCTCAAAGAAAACATAGGGGAAACACTCCAGGAAGTAGGAGTGGGTACAGAATTCATGAATATGACCCTAAAAGCTCAAGCAATCAAAGGAAAAATGAACAAATAGGATTATGTCAAACTAAAAAGCTTCTGCACAGCAAAAGAAACAATCAACAGAGGGAAATGACAACCAACAGAGTGGGAGAAAATATTTGCAAAATGTACATCTGACAAAGGATTCATATCCAGACTATACTAGGAACTCAAACAACTTTACAGAACAAAAACAAGTAACCCAATTAAAAAATGGGAAAAGGAGCTGAATAGGCATTTCTCAAAGGAAGATACACAAATGCCAACAGATACATGAAAAAATGCTCAACATTTCTCAGCATTCGGGAAATACAAATCAAAACTACTTTTAGATATCATCTCACTCCAGTTAGGATGGCTAATATCCAAAACTAAAAATGATAAATGCTGGCAAGGTTGCAGAGAAAAAGGAACCCTCATACACTGTTGATGGGACTGCAAAATGGTGCAGACTTTATGGAAAATGGTATGGAGGTTTCTCAAACAATTGCAGATATATCTCCCATATGATCCAGCTATTACACTGCTGGGAATATACCCAGAAGAATGGAAATAATCATGTCAAAGGCATACCTGTACTCCCATGTTTATTGCAGCACTATTTACAATAGCCAGGAGTTGGAACCAGCCCAAATGTCCATCATCAGATGAGTGGATAAGGAAAATGTGGTGTATCTACACAATGGAATACTACTCTGCTATTAAAAAAAAAAATGAAATATTACCATTTGCAGCAACATGGATGGACTTAGAAACAATTATATTAAGTGAAACGAGTGAGGCACAGAAAGGGGAAAACTACATGTTCTCAGTTATTTGTGTGAGCTAAAAATAAATAAATAAATATACAAACAAATGGTGGCAGGGGGCAGGGAAGAAGACACAACAATCACAACAGTTCCTTGAACTTGTTAAGACAAGAGAACAGATGTGATGTTGATCTGGGGGAGTGGGAGGGAGAAAGAGGCATTGGTAAAGGGACATGAAAATCAACTACATTGTATATTGATAAATTAAAATTAAAAATAAATATAAAATAAAAAATACAACTGATAGTTTAAGCAGCAGGGTAGGCAAAGAAGAAGAAAAAATTTCTGATCTTGAAGATAGTCTTTTCAAAATAACCCAGAAGGATAAGAAAAAGGAAAAAAAGAATTTTAAAAAATATAGAAAATCTAAGAGAGCTATCAGACAACCTTAAGCATATAAGCATTCTAATCATGGTGTTCCAGAAGGGGAGGAGAAAAAAATGCATAAAAAACCTAGCCTAGAAAATAATACTGGAAAACTTCCCAGGTATAGGAAGATACTCAGACCTTCAGATCCAGGAGTCTCATAGACCCCCAGACAAATTCACTCCAAAAAGATCCACTCCAAGAGACATTTTTATCAAACTGACAAAGCTCAAAGACAAAGAGAGAATCCTAAAAGCAGCAAGAGAAAAGTGTCAAGTCATCTAAAGGAAGCCCCTACCAGAATAACAGCAGAATCCTCAGAAATTCTACAGTACAGGAAAAAAATGGGACCATATATTCAAAATACTAAAAGAAAAAAAAAAAAAACCAGCCAGCCAAGAATACTATACCCAGGAAAGCTATCCTTCAAAAATGAGGGAGAAATAGTGTATTTCCCAAACAAACAGTAACTATGGGAGTTTACCACCACATGAGCAGCCCTGCAAGAAATCCTCAAGAGAGTCCTACATCTGCAATCGGACAAACAGTAATCACTACCATAAATACACAAAAAGGAACAAAACCCACTGGTAGAACAAAGTTTCAAACAAGAAAGAGAAAGAAACTAAACCTTACCACCTCCAAAAACCAACAAACATCAAAGACAAACACCAAAAGGAGAGTAAAGGAACAAAAGATATTTAAAACATCCAAAAAAAAAAAAAATCAATAAAATTCCAGGAAAAAGACAACGCCTACCAATAACAACCCTAAATGTAAATGTAATTGTAAATGAATTAAACTCCCCATACAAAAGACACAGACTGACTGATTGGATTAAAAAGCTAGACCTAACAAGACACCGTCTTCAAGAGACTCACCTACCCTGTAAAGATACACACAGACTGATGGTGAAGGGATGGAAAAAGATATACCCCACAGATGGACATGAAAATGAGCAAGAGTAGCTATTCCTTTATCAGATAAAATAACTTTAAAACAAAAACCATAAAAAAGAGACAAAGAAGGGCACTATGTAATGATAAGAGATCTACCCAGCAAGAAGACATAATCATAAACATATATGCACTCAACACTAGACCATGCAGATATATAAAGCAAACACTCTAGGCCTAAAGAGACAGACACCAGTATGATAATAGTAGGGGACCTGAACACCACTCTCTCACCACTGGACAGGTCATGTAGGCAATAAATCAACAGAGAAACGCAGGATTTAAACTACACTTTAGAACAAAGGAACTTGGAGATAGCTACAGAACATTTCATCCAACAACTATAGAATATACATTCTTCTCCTCAGCATGTGAAACTTTCTCCAGAATAGACCACATGTTAGGTCCCAAATCAAGTCTCAGTAAATTTTAAAAAACTGAAATAATTTCAAGTATCTTTTCAAACCACAATGGATTAAAACTAGAAATCAATAATAAGCAAAATTCTGGAAACTATACAAATACCTGGAGATTAAACAACATGCTCCTGAATGATGTATGGGTCCAAGAAGAAATTAAGCAGGAAATCAAAAAATTTCTTGAAACTAATGAAAATAAAAAACATCATACCAAAACCTGTGGGGCTCTGCAAAAGCAGTACTAAGACAGAAGTTTATTGCAACAAATGCTTACATCAAAAGAATAGAAAGATTTCAAATAAACAACCTAACACTATACCATAAAGAACTAGAAAAACAGGAACAATCTATCCCCCAAATTAGCAGATATAAGGAAATAATTAAGACAGAACTAAATGAAATAGAGACCCATAAACAAAACAATGGTTTTTTGAGAAAATAAACAAAATAGACAAACCATCAGCTAGGCTAACTAAAGAAAAAAAGAGAGAGAGAGAGAGGACCCAAATAACAAAAATCAGAAATAAAAAGGAGACATTACCATCAATACCACAGAAATACAAAAAAAAAAAAAAAATCATTAGAGACTATTATAAACAACTGTATGCCAACAAATTTGAAAACCTGGAGGAAATGGATAAATACATACAAACTACCAAGATTGAACCAAGAGGAAATAAAAAACCTGGACAGACCAACAAAAAGCAATGAGATTGAAGCACTAATCAGCAGTCTCCCAACAAAGAAAAGCCCTGGACCACATGGCTTTACTGCTGAATTCTACCAGTTTTAAAGAGGAATTAATACCAGTTCTTTTCAAAATATTCTACAAAATTGAAAGAGGCCGTTTTCTCAAATTCATTCTATAAAGCCAGGATACCAAAATCGGAGGAAAAGGTAGAGTTCCAGTCAATATGGCGGAATAGACAGCCCCCCAGCATCACCCTCTCTCACAATCAACCAATTTACAACTATTAGAAAGCAACGACTGCCAAGCTGGGGATGCTGGGGCTCAGGGGAAGAGGAGGAGAGACCTGCGGAGTTCAAGAAGGCAGGAGAACCATGATGAGAGAAGGAAATGATTGTTCCCAACCTTACCACCCCCAGCTGCTTTAAGGCTAGAGATGGTGAGTACATAGAGCAAGAGCTGGCAAAAGCCACAGCTGTGCTCTTCCTATGAAGTTACCTGGAGGTGGCAGGGAAGGAGAGGGCCTTGCCTTCCAGGCCAGCAAGACAACTAACAGGGTTCCCGTGGACCTACATAGGAGGGAAGAGCCACAGACAACAGAAAAAAGGAACCACACAGAGGCTGGTGAATCATCGCAAGGGACTAGTGCATGGCCGTTCTATGGGCAGGGTTTGGAGTGCAGGCAGTGGGGAGATGGGCTCACCAGGGGAATACTGGGGCACAGCATGGACAGCTGATCTGCCCTCCAATCAGCCCAGGACCACTCAGTGGACACTGGTCTGGAATACAGAACTGCAGGGGGTGCAGTTGGCTGAAGAGACTCAGGCCCAGACCAGAGTTTCCATGCAACCCACGTGTACCAGACCTCATGAGACCCAGAAGCACATATAAGGTCAACCATTAAAACCTAAGCTGCATGAAAGCCTTCCCCAGGGAATCAGCAGCAATGCAGCAATTTTGCTTACCTCAACTGCAGGGCTCAAGTGCTGCTCCCCATGGGAAGTTCCTCGATTTTAGAAATAAGGAAAGGATAACAAATTAGTTCTAGTGTAAAGTTTTAAGTAGTGGGAACAGTGAATAATCCAACACAGAACTTAAAGAAAAAACAAAATACCCACAGGTCAGAGGCAAATTTTGATATTAACTAGTAAAAGTCTAACACCACCAAAGAACACATATAAAACATAGAAGGACAGGAAGGCCCCTGGGTTCCAAAGCCAGGGAGGGAGAGGGGAGGGCCAAGGGCCTCAGCCATACCTCCTGACATCCACAACCAGCCCAGCGATGACCACTGAGCCACCACAGGAAGCACCCCAGGCTCCAGAGCTGGGGCAGTGGGGGCCAAAGGCCTCAGCCACAACCAGCCCAGCAATGACCACCAAGCCTCCACTGATAGTGCCCTGGGCTCCTGAGCCAGAGAAGTGGGGACCCAGGACCCTGGGGTAGGGAGTGGGGGAAGCCAAACCCAGCTGCAAATAGGCCAACTGCAGTCACCATCCTAGGGACCCACTGGGGCCCTGAGGGATAGAGCTGGAAGAAGCTGAATCCAGCCACTACTAGGCAAGCTGCTGCCACTGCCTCAGGGCCCTGCTAGTGGAAGCCAAACTCAGGAGCAGCTAGGCAAGCTGCCACCACTGCCCCAGGCCACACCATGGTCCTGATGAATGGAGCCAGGGGAAGCTGAACCCAGCTGCAACCAGGTAAAGAGCACACCAAAAACACCATGTTCAAATGGGTAGCCCTCCACAACCACAATTGTCTTGGCTGCCACAAAAGTGTCTAGCCTCTATAGCGGCAGTGACAGCCACCATGCAGATGGCACATCAGACTCTCATCTTCATTGACACAAGGAGAGGCACCAGTGGAAACCAAAAAAAAAAAGGTCCTCTCTGTCCACAAAGCACACTCCAGTACTGGACAGACAATTTAGGTAACAAACCAACAGAGGAACCATCTATCAGAAGGAGGGAACAAATCTATGGTTACTAGAGGTGGGAATAGGAAGGAGAGGAGAAAGGAGAGGGAATGGAAGGGGTAGGGGGAAGGGGAGAGATTGGATAAGTGGCATAAAGAATAACTATGATTTGTAACAATTAATGTGCTAATTTTAAAAACACCAAAAAAAAAAAAAGAGCATGTAATCCTCTGGGGAAAAAAAAAATCAGAGAAAGATACAACAAAAAAGAAAACAACAGGCCAATATCTCTGATGAACATAGACACACAAATCCTTAACAAAATATCAGCAATCAGAATAAAGCAACACATCAAAAAATTATACACCACAAACAAGTAGTATTCATCCTAGGGAGACAAGGATGGTTCAACATATGCAAGAAAATAAATGTGATACACAACATCAACAAAATCTAGGACAAAACCACATGATTATCTCAATAGGTGCAGAAAAATCATTCAAAAAAATTCAACATTGCTTCATGATAATACTCTCAGCAAATTAGCTATAAAGTATCTCAACACAATGAAAGCCATATACAACAAACCCACTGACAATATCATCCTGAATGACAGCATTAAGACAAGTATGCCCACTCTCACCACTCCTATTTAACACCATATTAGAAGTACTAGCCAAAACGATCAGGCAAGAGAAAGAAATAAAGGCATCTGGATTGGAAAAGATGAAGTCAAACTGTCCCTGTTTGCAGATAACATGATCCTATATATATAGAAAAACATAAAGACTCTCCAAAAAACTATTAGAATTGACAAATGATTTCAGAAAAGTTGCAGGATATAAAATCAACACACAAAAATCAGTACCTTTTTTATATCCCAATAACAAACTAGCAGAAAAAGAAATCAAGAAAACAAGCCTATTTACAAAAGTCATCAAAAAAAAAAAACCTAGGAATCAATTTAACCAAGGAAGTAAAAGATCTCTACAATGAGAACTACAAATCACTGGTGAAAGAAATTAAAGAGGACACAAAAAGATGGAAAGACATTCCATGCTCTTGGATTGGAAGAATTAACATTGTGAAAATATCCATACTACCTAAAGTTATCTACAGATTCAATGCAATCCCCATCAAAATACCAAAGATATTCTTCACAGAAATAGATAAAACAATCCTGACATTCATATGGAACGACAAAAGACCCCAAACAGCCAAAGCAATCCCAAGCAAAAAATAAATAAATAAAGCTGGAGGCATAACACTATATGACTTCAAATTATCCTTCACAGCTATAGTAACCAAATGAGATGGCAATAGCATAAAAACAGACACTCAGAACAATGGAACGGAATAGAGAACGCAGAAATAGACCGATATACTTATAGCCAACTGATACTTGATAGGAACAACAGGAACATAAATTGCAGAAAGGACAGCCCCTTCACTAAGTGGTGATGGGAAAACTGGACATCCATATGTAGAAAAATGAAACTAGACCTGTACCTCTCACCATGTACCAAAATCAACTCAAAACAGATTAAAGACTTAGGCTGGCCCCATGGCTCACTTGGGAGAATGCGGTGCTGATAGCCCCGAGGCGGCAGGTTCGGATCCTATATAGGGATGGCCGGTGCACTCACCCGCTGATCATGGTGCTGATGACACCAAGCCGAGGGTTGTGATCCCCTTACCGGCCAAAAAACAACGGCCCCATGGCTCACTTGGGAGAATGCGGTGCTGATAGCCCCGAGGCGGCAGGTTCGGATCCTATATAGGGATGGCCGGTGCACTCACCCACTGATCATGGTGCTGATGACACCAAGCCGAGGGTTGTGATCCCCTTACCGGCCAAAAAACAAAGACTTATATGTAAGACCCAAAACTATAAAACTACTAAAAGAAAATACAGGGGAAACACTATAGGATGTAGGACTGGGCAAAGACTTTATGAATAAGACCCCAAAAGCCCAGGCAACAAAAGAAAAAATAAATAAATTGGGTTATACCAAACTAAAAAGCTTCTGCATAGCAAAAGAAACAGTAGAGAGAAAAGACAACCTACAGAATGGGTGAAAATATTTGCAAACTATGCATCCGACAAGGGATTAGTACCCAGAATATACAGGAACTCAAACAACTTAATAGTAAAAAAATAAGTAACCCAATTAAAAATGGGCAAAGGAGCTAAATAGGCATTTCTCAAAGAAAGCTATACAAATGGCCAATAGACTTATGAAAAAATGCACACCAGCACTAATCATCAGGGAAATGCAAATCAAAACCACACTAAGATGTCATCTCACACCATTTAGATTGGCCATTATGAAAAAGACAGAATAATAAATGCTGGTGAGGATGCAGAGAAAGAGGCACTCTCTAGACTGTTGGTGTGACTGTAAATTAGTGCAGCCATTATGGAAAACAGTGTGGCATTGCCTCAGACAACTACAGATAGAACTGTCATACGATCCAGCAATCCCACTGCTGGGTACAAACCCAGAGGAATGGAAATCATCATGTCAAAGGTATACCTGCACTCCCATTTTTATCACAGCTCTATTTACAACAGCCAAGAGTTGGAACCAACCTAAATGTCCATTAGTGGATGACTGGTTAAGGAAACTGTGGTATATATACACAATGGAATACTACTCTGCCATAAAAAGAAATGAAATTCTGCCATTTGCAGCAACATGGATGAAGTTAGGGGAAATTATATTAAGTGAAATAAACCAGGCAGAGAAAGAGAAACACTGCATGTCTTTATTCATAAGTGGGAGCTGAAAACAAAACAAAACAAAACAAAAGAAATATAGATACCAAATTTACAATAATTCACTAAACTTTCAAAAGGAGAGAACAGATCTGATGCCACGAGAGGTGGGAAAGGAGGAGAGGGAGGGTAGGTTAGCGAGAAATTGATAAAGGGACGCAAGAAATGAAAAATTGTGTAATGATAAATATAGTAATTATCCTGATTTGAGGATCACATATTGCACAAAGGTACTGATATTCAACACTGTACCCACAAGTATGTACAATCAATTATGTTTCAATTAAAAATAAATTAATTTCAGAAAATATTAGTAAATGAAAAAGAATACAAAATTGCAAATACAATATTAATAATGCAAATGAATGTTTTCAAATGAGAAATAAATTACAATTACTTATAAATTTTAAAAAACTACCACAAAGACTACAAAATCTAAAAAAAAGATATATTAATTAATTAATTAATTGCCTGACAAAGCACTATAATACTTTTTTGCTAAGTTTTTGGTGGCATGGTATTTGATTACCTCATCAAATGACAATGGTTTGCTTCATAACTTACTACTGGTAATGTCATGGACATTTTTACAACTTAAATCAAAATTGGGAAAACTTCTAAGTTTCTTTTTATTATTAACTTCAGTTTCATAACTTGTTTTAGGTAATGTCACGTAAATGTTTAGAATAATTTTGAAATCTGAGAAGGCCTTTACCAAATTTCTTTTAGATGTGCCCTTTAACAACTGGAAGAATTTTCCACAGACTAGCTCCTGGCTCTGTATTTTTCAAACGTTACTTCTCCACCAGGACCTAGTTACTTTTGTGTCAGGCACTATAGGACATGTCACAATTCAACCTCTGGCCATGCATTTACATAGGTGATGCCAGGCAAACCAGTACCACTGTAATAATAGCAGTATTTTTGGAAGCCATTTCTATAACAGGAAGAATACCCATAACTTATCTATTCACGGAAGTAACCATGAACCATGTAAAAATTATATCTCACTAAATATCAACTAAATGTATATCCAGTTCAAGCTTCCCTGAGTCAGATCCCCCAAATTTTCGTGGTGAAAAAGAAATGCTGCAAAGGAACGTTGGAGTAGAAAGAGACAGCAGTCTTATTCAATATGCATTCCAATATCTGCATTAGTTTTCTATTGCTACATAACAAATTACCACAATCTTAGAAGCTTAAAACAACACTCATTTATTAGCTCAAAGTTCTGTAAATCAGAAATCTAGCACCATGTGGATGGATTCTCTGCTCAGGGTGTCATAAGACTGAAATCACGATGTGTAGCTGAGTCCTCACCTGGAGGCCCTTGTAGAAATCTGCTTTCAAGTTTATTCAATTTGATGCAAGATTTAGTTCCTTGCAGCTATAGGACTGAGGTCCTCATTTTCTTGATGGCTGTCAACTGGTAGCCTCTATCACCTCCTTAAAATGTCCTGCATATCTTCTCATGTGATCTCCATCTTCAAGCCAGCAATGGAACATTGAATCCTGCTTAGGTGATAACCCTCTCTGACCTCTTCTGCCATCAGCTAGAGAAAACTCACCACTTCTAAAGTCTTATGTGAATAGAGAAGACTACCTAATCTCCCTATCTTAAAGTCAACTGTGCCATGTAACATAACATAATCATATTTCCTCATATTCATAGGTCCCAGTTAGGGCATGGAATCTTTGGGATCATTTTTTTAGAATCCTGATTACTACAAGATCTTATTTTAGCAAAGTATCCAAACAACATATGACCATATTTGCACATTGCTAGGGTCCTTCCCAGCACTTGTAATGGATCTGTGCAGTGGAGAACACTGAAATTCAACACTAAATCTACCAGTGAGCTTTGATAGCTGTAACCATTCAGGAGCAGGGGAGGGAGCAATTACCAGAAGCCAGAGTTATGGCTTCTGCAGAGTTATATCTGCATGGAACTGTGCTTTAGTAGAGGGATGCAGCTAACCTTCAGTGACCTAGTGTGAAGGGAGTCAAAGAAATAAATACCCCGATCTTAATCTTCTGGGACCTTCTCTTAGTGCCTTTCATTTGTGAGACCCACTGGAATCCAGAAAACAAAGGAGCTTATCGATGCAGTCAAGTCATTCAGGCTCCTTAAGCACAGAGCAGGGTGGAGAAGTCACAAAATAAATATGGAGCGGCAAAAGGAAGCAATTTACCCCACTGACCAATCTCTTTCTCCAGTCATTTATTGCTTATTGACTGATGCTGTGGTGCTGGCACTTACTTGAACCCTGCCTTCTAATACCTGAATACTTGTGCTGGTGGATAATGATATCTCCTCCCCCAGATTGCACATTATATGATGAAAGGAGACAATTTTTACCTTACTTCCATAGCCCACAACACAAAGAACAATATTGAGTTCAGCTCCTTAAGGCCAGAGTCTACAAATTCTTGATCCAGCACTGTTTGTGGCATGTAATTAAGGATATGATTTAACATCCAAACTGGGACACTCTGGAAAGTAGAAAGTGATGCTATTTTTAAGTATACTAGGTCAAAAACATTAACTGGTAACATCTCAGACAAAGTAGGATATATGGTTATCCAACAGGGAATGGGTGTTTGTTAAACATGTAAATTAGTAAATGAAACGACGGGGAGCGAAGTTCTGCTAAAATGTACCATCATCTCTCTTGTATCTCCATACTCTGTGCTCTCTTTCTGTTTTCTATACTCCACCTCCTTGACCTTTATTATCTATTTATCTACTTCTGGCCTCTCTCTAGAAATATAGTCTAATGCCCAAAATACCTTTAAATTCAACATGTCCACAACTGAGAGTATTTCCTCCCACTCAGTCATACTCTTCCCCCTGTCCTTCCGGTCTTTGCAAATAACATCATCATCTCTCAGACCCCAAAGCAAGTGACTTTAGTAATATCGGATACCACGCACCTTACCCCAATAACTCTCATTCAATCAGCTGCCAAGTTTTCTAGATTCTTTCTTCGCATCATTTCTATTCCATTCTCTCACACATAACTTACTGCTCTGTCCAAGTCTCTATCAGCTTGCTATTATACTATTTACTGCTATAGCCTCCTAACTGATCTCCCACTTTCAGTCCCTCACTTTTTCAGTCGAATTGTGGCTCTGGCACTGGAATTTTCAGTCCACAATACAAATGGGATTATATCACAGAGTGTTTTGATGGGTACAGTGCCTATAAAGCAAAACCAAGACTCCTTAGCTTGGCATTTAAGGACTCCTGCCATCTGGGTCAAGCCCACCTTGCCAGCTTCATCCACCCTTACTTTCCTCCAGATATCCTACTTAACTAGCCTTCTCCCAATGTACACTCACACTTCTGGGCATCTGGAACTACAAAATTCCTAACCTCCTTTTTAGTGGTGTGTGGGTACTCATTTGTAATATTTGCCAATTTCCATGGTGTAATCTCACTGTGACCAACTTCAAGCTACCAACTGGATGTCACTGAATGCAGAGTTGGGAAGAGATGTGCACGTTCAGCTCTCATAAGCCAGCTCCAACACATCACTATTCCTTATGTCTGTGTCTAGAAATCCTACACATCCTTCAAGGGTCAGATCCAGTGACTTCATCTTCTAAAAGACTCCTATGATTCTACCTTTTGTCCCAACTCTGGAGCATTTAGAATTACTGTCTTCCTTCTCTGTCCTCTCATTGGACATGACTTGGGCCTATTTTGTAGCACATTTTTCATTTTACCTTAAATCCTAGAAAGCAGGTTACCTAACAACAAGCCCCATTTCAAATGCATGGTGATTCCTCTGTAATATGTTGTGTGTTAGATTTTTCAGATCCATATTCTCCATGAGCAGCAGCTCTGCTTTAGATTCAGGATTATTTCATTACATATTATCATTGTACTTTTATTACTTTGTAAAGAAATCTATGAGCTACAACATACACAGCATTTGTTTCTTTCATTTTTTCCCAGAGTGCATAAAAGTCAAGGGGCTGTGAGACACCATGAGTTCAGAAGAACTTGGCTTGCAGAATCGTGAGATCCTACTGATCCAGTGACTCAGAATCACAGGAGTGAGCAAATGTTATCTCAAAAACAACCCACAGAAATATTTTTTTCCTGAAGTCGTATAGCACAAGTCACCTCCCTCATTACAACACCTTATAAAATCCAAAGAGTGTATGTTTGGAGTTCAACAGACATGAGTTAAAGTCCTGGCTCCACCACTTTCTAGCTGTGTGATTTTGGAGAAGTTACTTACTCTCTCTGTCTAGTTTTCTCATGAGTAAAATGGAAGCAGTAATACCTAACTTGAGTTGCTGTACTAGTTAAATAAAAAAATGTTTATAGGGCCGACCCGGTGGCGCACTGGAGAGTGCACCGCTTGGGAGCGCGGTGGCACTCCCGCCAAGGGTTCGGATCCCATGTGGAGACCAGATCCCATGTGGAGACCGGTTCCCGCTCACTGGCTGTGCGTGGTACGGGCGCAACACCGAGGGTTGCGATCCCATTACCAGTCAATAAAAAAGACAAAAAGGAAAAAAAAATGTTTATAGAGTGTATAATATAGTAAGTATGCCCCTAGTCAGTTTAGTGTTGGTGGTAATAGTAATTACAATAGTGCTTTTTACATTCCATAGCCAGTAAATAGCAATTCCAGTGTGAAAAGTATCACTCACTTTCTGCCTTTGCCCACTTATTCCATACTTTTTTTCTGGCAGCAAGGGGCATCCGTGAAGCTGGTACTTGTATTGCTTTTGCTACCATGATTCTAGGGCATAATTATCTAATCTCTGTAGTTAATGTATAGCTGGCTTCTGCAATTGTTATCATTAGTATTTCTTTTAATCTCTTTTGTACCATTCTGGTTGTCTTTGGCTGTGTAATGGATAACTTTGCTTTGCCCACATGGCTATCTCCTTTCTTCTTTTATCTAGATAGCATTATTAACCCATTTGAAGTCAACCCTCAAAAACTCAGCTGAGCTATTTGGCCTCATCACAGTGCCTCTCTCTGCCCACTCCATCAGTTATATTTATGTAGGATGGTCAACTTAATCCCACCGAGAGAGGTAGGGCAGATAGAGGGTGAAAAAATCTCTTGTTGGATCAAATAATGGTTCAAGTGGGGATAAAACAGGGATCTGTTCTTTCAAATCAGTATTTTCTTGCCTTCACACCACTCCTGGATAAGCTAGTTGCAGACTCTCCAGCTACAGTGAATAGAGAGGAGGGCATCCTCCTATAACATTCCTGATGAGGGTTTACTTTCATGAGCCAGGAGTGTCCTCAATACACCACTAGCCCTGCTATCGAATTGTCATCAAAAATAAATGGCTCCAAATCACAACTACTCTGAAACCAAAATCATTTTTGGCAGACACCTTCTGCTACCCCACAATATTGAACCTGGTCAATGCTAACAACTCTATAAGCACATTAATTAATTTGATTATTTTATTACATTTTACAACTATTTTATCTCTGAGAGTTCACCAAAGCATCACATGATTTGAAGATTGTTGTTATTAAAGTGTATGATTGAGAATGATCATGCTGGTTGATAGGAAATACCTCCTGGGAAAATATTCTAGGCTACTTACTCTCAATCTTGGCCACATGTTAGAATTACATAGGGAGCTTTTGAAAAATCCCAATTTGCATCACAGAGCAATTAAATAAGAATCTTTGGGCATGAGAACCAGACATCAGTATTTTTTTTTTTTATTCCTTTTTGTCTTTTTTTACTGACCGGTAACGGGATCGCAACCCTCAGTGTCGCGCCCGTACTGGGGACCGGCAACGGGATCGCAACCCTCGGTGTTGCGCCCGCACCGTGCTCAGCCAGTGAGCGGGAACCGGTCTCCACATGGGATCCAAACCCTCGGAGGGAGCGCTGCAAGCGGTGCACTCTCCAGTGCGCCACCGGGCCGGCCCAATACCTGATATCTTTTATAGTTTAAAAGTAGGTTGTATTTAAAAGTGAATGTCATATTTAATCTA
>NW_007730398.1:320090-353064 GCF_000696425.1 Galeopterus variegatus
CAACGGGATCGCAACCCTCAGTGTCACGCCCGTACTGGGGACCGGCAACGGGATCGCAACCCTCGGTGTTGCGCCCGCACCGTGCTCAGCCAGTGAGCGGGAACCGGTCTCCACATGGGATCCAAACCCTCGGAGGGAGCGCCGCTGTGCTCCCAAGCGGCGCACTCTCCAGTGCGCCACCAGGCCGGCCCGACATCAGTATTTTTTAGAAAAACCCAAGTAATTCCAGTGTATAGTCAAGGTTGAGAACCACTGTTCTAGGCTAAGATGATCATGGCCATAATCTACAGAAGTCGTTCTCAAGCATTTTTGTTTGTTTGCAGCAGGGGCATTCTTTTATCAAATAAAATTGTAAACCTAATGTGATAGGCTCTTGTGTGATCCTCTGCTCTTGAATGTAGGCTGAACATATTGACTGTCTTCCAGTGAATTGAATACCGCAAAAATAATGGATGTCGCTTCTGTGATTAGGTTAGAAAAATACTGTGGTTTCCATCTTGGGCTCTCTGTCTTGCTCTCTCAGATAACTTGCTTCCGGGGAAGCCAGTGCATATGTCGTAAGGCAATCCTGTGGAAAGACCCGTATGAATGAGCTTGAAAGTGGGTTTTCTGAGATCTACCAAGAGCCATGTGAGTAACAACTTCTTGGAAACAGGTCCTCCCCAGGTCAAACCTTGAAACAATTGCAGCATCAACCAATGCCTCAATGGAAAAAAATAAATAAATGAATACCTCAGTGCAGCTTCTTGAACAATCCTGAGCCAGAGCTACCCATCTAAGGTCCTCCCAATCCCTGACCCATAGAAACTGTGTGAAATCACAAAGAAAGGTTAGAAGGAAAGAAGGGCGAGAGAGAAAGAAAATGAAAAATTGAAAGGATAAAAAAAGACACTATCTGTTTACATGTCTGTATCAGTAAATTTAGAGGTTGCGTCTCATTCATCATAAGATGGACACAAAGTCGGTGCTTAATAATGATTGTTAACACACTCTTTAACCACCCGCTCCCCCTGGGGTCTTTTCTCCCTGCATTGGTTCTGGCATTACATACCCACCTGTGAGTCCTCAGGGTTTTGACAAGTCATGTCTTTGTTGTTTAATTGTATCAAAGCAGAAAAGCAACTCACGTTTGCCAAATATCTCCCATGTGCCAGGAATTTCTGTGTCTTTCCTGTGACACATCATCTGATTTCCACAACCACCTTCTAAAGCATCATTATTTCTTTCTCACAGATGAGAAACCTAATATGAAATCCATCCAAAACTTTCCAAAGATCACACAGATAAGTAGTGAAGTCAGAATTTGAATTCAGAACTACCTAAGCCCACACACATTTTTTTTAGATAATACTTTAATGCCTTACAATATATATAGTTAGACTGAAAAATAATAATAATCATAAGCATTAACTTGTGGGTATTTTGGAGAAAACCTCAGAGCCTGGGAGAGTAAAGATAATGGACCCATCTCACAGATGAGGACAGTAAAACCCAGAAAAGTAAGATGACTCACACAAGTTCCCACAGCTCTTTAATGCTGGAATATTTTTCACACTGGGATTGCTAATTGCCATATAAAAAGCGTTATTATAATCACTACTACCTCTACCACTGAACTGCCTAGGGGCCTTGTTACTATATTACACACTCTATAAGCATTCATTTTATAAGCTCTTCAAGAGGCAGCACATTCAGAACTGAGGAATGTGGGATTCAGTTTCAGAAATATCTGTTTTGAGACCCACCTCCACCAATTTAGTCACTCAATAAATATTTATTGAGCAATTCCCACGTGCTGGTCCTGGTTTTGGTGCTGAAAACTATAATCAAAACTGAGAAGGTCCTGCTTTAATGGAGATGGAATTATATTTTGTGAGGATTAAAATAAGAAACAATGAGAGAGAGATTCGATTAGATAAATTTCAAGTAGTGATAGAAATGGTGAAAAAATAAAGTGAAGTCATGTGACAGAGAGAAGGGAGAGGTGACTTTGGATGACACAATCAAGGAGGGCCTCTTTGAGGAGGTAACAGCTGATCTGAACCTTGAGTGGTGGAAGCAGCCAATCACGTGAAGAAAAGGGGATCGAGCAGAGACAACAGCACATGCAAAGGCCCTGAGGGGAGAATGAGCTTGAAGGTTTGAGGAATGGCCACTCACTGGTTGATTTTCCTCCGGCAAGTCATTGTTTCTCTGGACCTTATTTTTCTCATTCCTACAAATGACTGTAATACTTTCTTCACAGGACCTGGCATATGATAAACACTCAGTAAATATTTGATGAATAAATGACACTGATTCCATTCTTTGTTCATTTCACTGTTGCTCAAGATCATGTCTAAATAAGCCAACTAGACAATTTTCCATTCCTGGGGTTATCTCTCTCTTCTACAAATTAAAAAAAAAATCCAAGTTGCATTTACTCAAGGGCCTTACCCAAAGCAGTTGTTCAGGTGCAAAGTTGAGCTCAGCCAGGGCATCTGGGTTTGTCCCTCTGCCGTTCATCTGACAGTCTGTATTTGCTCCCATCCAAGTTGCATTTACTCAAGGGCCTTACCCAAAGCAGTTGTTCAGGTGCAAAGTTGGGCTCAGCCAGGGCATCTGGGTTTGTCCCTCTGCCGTTCATCTGACAGTCTGTATTTGCTCCCTGAATATTTGCTGTCTTAACTGCCTCTTGCCAGATGCAAGGCATTAATTCCGAATCAGCTCCCCCTGCTTTCCCTCCAGAGATTGTCATTTGTAGAGAGGGTGATGGAAGGACTGAGTGATGGATGGCAGTCCCTTCAGAACCCGTCAGCTTCATTCTCAAAGCAGACACTGAAAAATGTGAGGCTGGAGCCAAGCCACAGAGCTCAGAATCAGGCACCTCCTCCCCAAGGCTGAGATAATGAGAATCCTCTGGTCAGTATCACGTTGCATCTAAGTAGGACACAATAACCCCAATTACAATGTTAATAACAATAGGCTGTATCTGTTGAGTGCTTATTCAACAATGCTAGCACATCAATAAAACCTTTTTTTCTACATCCATTTCACAGATATTTATTAAGCACCCACTATATGCCAACCATGCTACAAGGTTTTGGAGTTAGAGAAATAAACAAGACAAATTCTTGCCTTAATGAGACATATTTGAAAGAGGCACACCAACAATAAACAATCAAATAGTATACTATGATGTCAGGATGTAAGAGCTTGGAAAACTAAAGCAGAGAAAGTGATTAGGAGGCATGGAACAGGGCAGGGCTAGTTTAGATTGGGTGGGTGGTCAGGGAAGACATCCCAGGAAGTGACCCCTGAGTAGAGACCTGGCTACAATGAGGGAGCCAGTACACATGTGTCTGCAGGAGAGTGTTCCAGACAGGGCAGGGAGGAACCAGGGGCCCTGTAGCAGGGAGCAGGAGGGATGTGGCTCTCAAAACAGGAGAGCTCTACTCATCGCCTACTTGGAGAGCATTCAACCTTGGCACTATCGGCATTTAAGACCAGATAATTCTTCATCAGATAAGGGCTTGTCCTGTACATTGTAAGATGTTTAGCACCATGTCTGACCTCTACCTACTAAACACTGGTAGCTCTTACCCACTTGTGACAAGCAAAATCCCTTTGTCCAGCACCTCACTTGCCTTCTGCTTTATCACTCTAACCGTTTGCAGATGCTCTCAGCTCTAAGTCAGACACGTCAGATTGAACTCGCCATAGATCCTTGATACCAGAGACCCTGATTGTTTCTACATTTTAAGGTACATGTGGAGGAGGGTTTTCAAGAAGCTAATGAAGCTAATTACAGTTTCAGGACCCCTCTCTTACATGGGCCCCCTGTAGCTCTATCCCTAATTTTGTACTCATAATTTCGTATCCATTTTCTTAAAGTGGATCAAAAAACATAAGCTGTAGACTTCACAAAACTTGACTCCATCCCTGGATATTAATCATCTGAATATAGTTCATACAATTGACAGCACAGACTATAAGTGTGGTGGGTATCAGCGTTCACTCGTCTCCCTCTCCAACGTAGCTCGTCGCACTCAGCTCTTACTGTCATGCTCTTAGGTCCTGAAATATGCCAATTTTTTTCATTTAGTGGTGGGGGTGGGGGAGAGATTTGTCTTCCCCATCAGGGTATGTTTTATAAGGGAAAAAGTATAACTGTCCTGCCCTTCTTTGTATCAAGCACATTGCCTGGAATATGAAGGGCACTTAATAATTAGTTTTTATTAAATACATAAAAGAAGAAAACCTAACATGTATTGATTACCAATCAGTGGTTTTTAAAATGTGGTCTCTGGTGCAGCAACAGCAGCATCTCAGAACTGGCTAGAAATGCAAATTTTCAGTCCCTACTCCAGATCTACCATATCAGAAACTTTGGGAATGGGGCCCAGAATTCTGTGTTTTCATAAGTGCTCTGGGTGAGTTTAAGGATACTCAAGTTTGAGAACTATTTTAACAGATAATGGCAGGTCTCTGCATATTCCGTCTTATATAATCCTCCAAGAGAGATTCTACAAGATAGGCATTATTCTTATCATACCCATTTAACAGACTTGGAGACTGAGACTCAGAAGCATTATTTCACCTAAGGTTAACAAAGTAAGCAAGTAGAAAAGCCACAATTTGAATTCTGGAAACTCTCACTTCAAAACCCATCTTCTTTGTACTGTAGCACATTTATTCTGCTGAGAGGTTCCAAAATAACTTATGTCAAATCCCTCTGAAGAACAAATTAAAGTGCTACACGTCTGTGAGACTGTATTATTAATAGCAATAGTAATAATCATCATCATAAGAAGTACTTACGGGCATATTCCTGCTACGCTCTGTCCTGAGGATAGTGACAATCTGACCTGGCTTTTTGGAGACCTGAAAGAGTTAACCCACCTCCCAGAAGCCCTGACTTCCTCCGGTGAGTCACTCTGCACAGAGGAGACCAGGTACGTGGGTGTAATAACACACACAGAACAGCAGGCATGCACACACGTGCGCATCCCTACTGGGAGAGAAATGAAAATAGAAATGGAAAGCAAAACCCCTTCCCTTGGTGCCTGTCTCTCCCTGTCACCTGTCATAAATCTTAGAGCCCAGAGTTCCGTGAGCAAATGAGAGTCTCCCAATCCATTGCACGTGGCTTTTTGGAAAGCCGGTCTAATGTCTAGCAGTACTTTCTGTGAATGTTTTGTGTCTTGTATGGGTATTAGCATCAGCCACTGAAGTCTGTGGTTGAAGAAAGAATAATACCAAGAAAAGCAGAAAAAGTAAGATAACTGGCTATTTATATCTGCTCTGTCGGAAGTGGTGACAGGTATAATTACTGAGTAGAAATTACAGGGCTGATTCCAGTGGTGTTCCTCCTGCTGTTTTCGGGAAGATAAAAGATTGAAAGTGTTCCTGACATCTCTTCAAAGAGAGGATGCTCTGGCATGCACTTCCATTTATTTTCAGATTGATTAAAAGCAATTTCCTGTTGTTCATAGTTAAACCAAGGTGCATTCCTGGTCCCCTCGATTCAGTGAAACCTCTGACAGAAGAGCTCCACTCTCCTCTCCTCAGTCCTCCTCCCCCAGATCCTGTGCCCGGGGATCTTCCTATCAAGAGAAAAATAAGCTATTAAATTAATTCACATGAAAATGTTACCGACTTAATGGACTATAATCCCAGGGATATTTACAATAAAAACAGAAAAAAGAAAATAAGGTAAAATTCTATGACATTAAAGCTGCAAGAAGCCTAAAATTCATCTAACTCAGTGGTTCCCAAACAGGATCACTTGTCAGAATTACCTGGTCCCTTTAGACACAGATCTTTCCCCAGAACCCACCCAGGCCTAATGAGTCACAGTCACAGGGGCAATTGCAGGAATTTGTAACTTTATAAAACTCTCTGGATCATTTTGGTCATTAGACAGGTTTAGGAAGACCCTTAATTCTTAGGTGGAGGAAATGAGTGTAGCAGGACAGAGACAAGGATGAAGAGACAGTGAGGCACTCAGCACCGAGCTAAAAAGTTAAGGGGCACCGAAAACCTCAGTAACCAAGATAAGTTGTATTTTAACGCAACAGTTTAAAAAAATCAAAATCAATGCCCAAATTCCATGATGAATGAAACATCAGTTGTAAATACAGATCAGTGTCATTGACTCCCTGCCCCACTTCCCCACCCCCAGGCTTTAATACGGCTCAGCCTGGCACTGTTACTAATTATTTCTTAAAATATTGCCTTAAAATATTATTTATCTTGATTATGAGTTCTTTTTGGTGCCACCTTAAATCTTACACCCAAGAGAAGTGCCTCACTCCCCTAACCCTATATTTGGGCAAATATTGAAACTTGATGGCTATGAGAACATATGATCTGCAGAAGTGATTCATTTTAAAGCAGGGAGATTTCACGTTTTAAAAAATTATTCCTAATTGTGAAAAATCTAAGAATTTTTTTGTTTGTTTGTTTTGTTTTGTTTTTCCATCAGGCTCCCATGACACCAATTGGCTAGAGCTGACTCTCTCCTGTCACATGGTCTACATGGCCAGGAGGTGGTCTTTCCCCAAGCAATTCACCTATTTCAATGTCCAGGCAGTGTGAGACCTTCCCATAGACCAAGTCCCTAAGCTAACATCAGTCCAATTTACCTGTGAGCATCCTTAAACTGTTTTGTGTTGTGAACCCCTTTACCCAGATAATGAAGCTCCATTCTCAGAGTAATGTTTTTGAAGTCTAATTTAAAAGACATATGATTACTATGGAAACCAAACTTATTAAAATATAGATTTTAAATGTTGAAAATAGTAAACTTGGGGCTGGCCCCATGGCTCACTCGGGAGAGTGCGGCACTGGGAGTGCCAAGGCTGCGGGTTCGGATCCTGTATAGGGATGGCCGGTACGCTCATTGGTTGAGCATGGTGTGGACAACACCATTCCGAGGGTTGCGATCCCCTTACCGGTCAAAATAACAATAATAATAATAATAAACTTGAAATTAGTAATATATGTGCTCCTTTATTGATGCATTAAGTCACAAGATGTAGCAGCATGTGCATAACTACCATAATTTCAAAATAGCACTGAGCATAAAAGAGATTTTGAGATATCTGCAACACTACAACATATGAAAATATCTGTGATTTCTATTGGTGAAAAAGTCACAAGTCCTGACAATACAACTATGGCCTGTTGTTTATATTCATAATTGAAGGAAATCTAAATTCCAGTTAGAGATTAATGAAAATAAACCTGCAGTTATTTTTGCCATCAAGTTCATAGGTCCCTAGTATTCTATCTGAGAAACTTTGGGGTCCATGGAAAAAATTTTGACCTGGACCAACCTTCCCAAAGTGAAGTGCAAGGCCCTACAGATGATCAGGGCCCATGAAACATCAGGCACTTGACAATGCTGACTTCATTTTCATTGAATTAGACTAGAAGTGATCAATGTGATATTAAATAACGTAGCCACAGTATTCTCATATGGAGGTGGTTGTATTATAAATTGGCATACCTTGATCATTTAGCTATGTGTTTCAAAAGCCTTGAAATAGGGCAAATGCCCTTTGACACAGCAATTCTGCTTCTAGAATTTATCGTAAGGAACTAATGAGACATGTGCAAAGCTTTAAGGACAAGGATATTCATGCTCATCTGTGCAGGCTATGTGTTTCAAAAGCCTTGAAATAGGGCAAATGCCCTTTGACACAGCAATTCTGCTTCTAGAATTTATCATAAGGAACTAATGAGACATGTGCAAAGCTTTAAGGACAAGGATATTCATGCTCATCTGTGCAAGAAATAATAAGCAGCCAAGAAAATACGTTGTAGATCCATGATTATTGATATGAAAAGATAACCAACACAAAGTAAAAACTATAGGGGGCATATAAATATAATTGCATATATTTTTTGCATATAGATTTGCACAGAAAAAAAAAACTTAAAAGGATATATACTAATTCTTTCTTATTGATGATTTCTGGTAATTTTATGATCATTTTGTATACTCATATATTCTTGGTTTTTTTCCCCCTACAATAAAAGTGTATTATTTGTGTAAGTAAATGAAAGCGGGGGGCGGGGGGGCATTGCCATATTGAGTACTTATTTAAACTTTTTGGGAGATATTTCCTGGAGAGAATTTCTGTGTGTACACATTCTCACTCATTCAAACACTAGCTGCTAATCACTATCCTAGATACTAAGGATGCAAAATTGAACAAGATGAACAACGTGCCTTATCTCATGGAACTCACTTTTCAGTGCAGAAAGCAGATAATTATCCAACTAGCAAATGCATAAACAACAATGTATTGGGCAGAGATAAATGCTTTGAAAAAAATAAGACAAGTTAAAGCAATAAGAAATAGATGGAGCAAGGGAGATTTCTCCAAATTGAGGGTCAGGCCTTTTATGGAAGAAACATTTAAGGAGAAAGACAGCAAGAGCTGGCCTTGTATGTAAATCTGGACTAGGGAATAGCATTTCACACACAAGGAAAGCAGATTCAAGATCCTAGAGCAGGAGTTGGGCTCCCAGGATCCTAGGGCTCCTAGTAAAAGCTTGGCATATTTGATGAAAAGAAAGATCAGTCTGTATGGAATGCAGTGGGAGAGGTAGAAAGTGGCTCTGGGTGACACTGAGTAGTGAAGAGTCAAATTACTTAGAGTCTTGAGACCATGCTAAGAAGTTTGAATGTTATACTAAGTGTGTGGTAGATGAAATTATTGCTACTAATTATTTGCTCCATGTCAAGTATCTCAAATCTATACGCTTGAGAGATCCTCATAGTAGGTAGAGTATAATTCCCCACCATTTGAATTGGGCTTGGCCATGTGAGTTGCTTTGACCAGCAGCCTGTTGGCAGACAGCATGCAAGCAGAAAATCAATGTGTGTTGGCACAGTTAGGTTTGTTCATGGGCTTCTGCCACTGTCCTGAGAAGAATGCACTTGATGTAGCCCACTGGATCCCCCAAAACAAGAGAGATACTGAACAGACCTGAACCAAAACTACGGCATGGAGCCAAACCCAGTTCAGTCCAACCAAGATCTACAGAGTTATCTGTCCAGCTCATGGTCGTATCAGTGAGAAAAAATGGCTGTTGCTTTAAGTCACTGAACTTTGGGGTGGTTTGCTATGCAACATTATTTTACAATGGCTGACTAATACAAGGAGCAATGGGAAGGCAATGTGGGCTATTAAGCAGAGCACTGGCAAGAATTATTTAAATTCCAAAAAATCATTTTGGCTGCCATGTGGAGAACGAAATACAGAAGTAAGGGTAGAAATAGGGCGACCAACTAAGAGCCTGATATATTTGTCTGGTGAGAGGTGATGATGGTGCCATTTATGGCAATGGCAATGACTATAAAAGAAGAAAATTTAGGATAGCAGGACAGGGTCATTATTGAAATACAGAAGTAAGGGTAGAAATAGGGCGACCAACTAAGAGCCTGATATATTTGTCTGGTGAGAGGTGATGATGGTGCCGTTTATGGCAATGGCAATGACTATAAAAGAAGAAAATTTAGGATAGCAGGACAGGGTCATTATCGACAGAAAGCTACTACTTGGTGGAGAACTAACTTCACAAGGAAGGCTACTCCATTTTTAGACACCTCTAGTTTCCACTCACTCTCTTTGGAACTGAGATATACTCTTTGGAGCTTTCATTCATTCATAGTAGTGCTTCCCACAGAGCCATACAGAACAAAGTTCCTTCATCATTCACAGCATATGCCTCTATATTTAAAAGTGGTTTGGGGTCTGGCCTCCTTCTAAACCCTTCTCTTCTGAGAGGTTAACATTCATATTCCCTTCAGTCATTTCTTATATATCCATCCTTCGCTGAGTCTCCAACAGATGGGCCACCTCTCTTGTATTATCTTGGACTTGATTTTTGACAACCCATATACCACAAGGACCAGTACTGTTATGCATACTTTCTTTTACACCTTATAGTGTTTAGAGCTATGCCTTCCACAGAGAAGCTAGGTAAATACTCAATGAATTGAATCAACATATTCGAAGACAGCTATTAATGTTGTTTTCTATGTCTGCTCATTTCCTCAACCTAGGTTCACTCGACCTAGGTTCTTTTGAAAAAATTCTAGTCACAGAACTGAAATTAATCTGATATTTTGCTTTTAATAAGATGTGAGATCTTAGGTGGAAATCCTAACAACTTAGTACACTGCAGAATTCCCTCAAAATGGAAAAAAAGGGAGGTCCACGAAATATTTAATTCTCCTAATTTCTCCCTTATGTTTGGTTTTACTGGGAATCACTTTGGTTACCTAGCAACACAGAGCTTATCACTGGGCAATTTACAACCATTTATCATTTGTCATCATTTGTCTAATCAAATCTGATCATTAATAAAATCTGCACACAATCAACTGACTTCTGTTTGTAATTAGAATCCATCTCCATCAGGGGAAGGACATTAATAGTTTTGCACCTTGTATATGTTGATTTATTTGTGCCTTTTTGTCATTTTCTAACATGCTACCCTTCACCATCTTACATGACTCAATCTGTCTTGATTTCCTTTGGCAAAATTCCATCTTTTGTTGTGAGTTGTTATCAATCCAGGTGTCTTTGGATAAAATTTGTAGGTCATGTCTGCTCATTTATTCTAAGCATATCGTCTGTGCAAGGTGACTTCATATAGCAGTGTACTGTTTATGTTCAACACAGCTTCTTGCTTCCTTTCTGTCATGCTTTGCCTATTTCTATCACTTTGCCTACTCAAGTCAATGCCACAAACATTTCTTATTGCACAAGTTGTCTTGTCTGTGAATTACTCCCCCCTTACTCTGTTAACGACAATCCTATTCCTTTGGGGATTCCAACTATACTATTATGATTTGGGCTGCAGGTCAGAGTATTCCATACTTTTGGTCATAGAAACAGGTACTAAAAAAAAAAAAAAAATTACCAACTAATACTTCCATTCCCTAGTCATAGTGCTTGGTTCAGGATGGGTCCACCACACAAGTCAGACCAATCTTTTGGGAATTATCTAAGTGAAGCTGACAGAAAAGGTCTCTTCTCCTCTTACCACTCCAAAACAAAGTGAGATAAGCCCAGTATTTCCTCTGGCCATATTCCTTGCCACACGGAAAAGGCCCATCTGCAGTACAGAGAATATCACCAACATGGAAGGCCAGAGAAGAGATGCCAATGGTCACACAGAGACAGCCCACTGAAATAGAAATAGAGAGAAAATTAGAGCATGAGAGAGAAAGAACAGAGAGTAAGGGAGAGGGAGGAGAGAGAGAATATGAAAGAGAATGTTGATGGCATTTGAGTTCCTGGTTCCAGTCCCTGAGGGTGCAAAGCTGCCCTGATTTTTCTGACTGTGTGAGGTGTACCAGTATCCTTCCTATAGAGCCCATATTTTCTTTAAGCCTGCTCAAGAGGGTTTCTCTCCAGGGTACTGACATATGATTATATGATTCATATCCCGACAAAGTTGTAAAGCCCTCTTGAGTTAGAAAGTATTTTCACATTCATCATCTGACTGGCTCTTCGCAACAACCCTCAGCCCCTTAAAGTGGTTCATGTGGACAGAATTGTACCCATTTTACAAATGAGACACCAGAGGTGCAGACAACAACAGCTTGCTGTTTGGTTATGCAGCTGGTGAGGACAGGACTTCTGGCTCTTAGTCCAGTGCTCTGTACAATAGAGCAGTTACCTCCCCACAGCACACCATGCCTGCCAAACACAAGGCAGAGTAGGGGCAGCTGTGAATCAGTTGTTTGCCTGACACTCAAGAAGTGTTATCTAACTGGGGAGATAAGGTAGATTCAGATACAATGGTAACTAAAAATGCAAAGATCAGTTTCATGTAAACAGAACTGAAGTAATTACTATAGCAGTCCTGTGCTAGAGTCATCAGAAAAGAGGGGTTCTGATAGGCAGGAGTGGGGAGAGGATATTCTGGGTGCCAGAAACAATGCGAACAAAAGAGAGGAAGCAGGAGTAGACAGAGTGTGCTGAGGGAACACGTCTGGCTAGAAGGGTGGGTGCTTATCAATTTTACCTTTAAATATAGCTTGAACCCTTCCATTTCTCTCCTCCTCCACTGCCACCACTCTGATTCTTTCATCTACCACCTAGACAATTGCAGTAGCCCCCATATCCTCTCTTGCATTGCAACCCATTCTTCACACTGCAGCCCAAGTGATCTTTTAAAAAGACAAATCTGAGTGTTGTTCATGAGAAAGATCACCTCTGAGAGTCCTCTGTTCATCAAGCTCCAGCCACACTGTATGTCTTCCAGTTGATATGAAAGCATCTTGCTCTCTCTGGCCACAGGGCATTGCTTTTGCTGATTTCTCTGCCTACAATCTCAATCTCTCAAAAGATCACCTCTGAGAGTCCTCTGTTCATCAAGCTCCAGCCACACTGTATGTCTTCCAGTTGATATGAAAGCATCCTGCTCTCTCTGGCCACAGGGCATTGCTTTTGCTGATTTCTCTGCCTACAATCTCAATCTCTCTCTCTCTCTCTCTCTCTCTCTCTCTCTCTCTACCCCCATCCCCCTCTTCTTTATTCATTTATTCAAGGAATGATTGGGTGGATCTTATATACCAGAGAGGCAGGTTTAAGACAGTCATTAAGAAAAAGGATTATGGGACCAAAGTGCTGTGTTGAAACCTGTTTCTTATAGTTGCCACCTGTGTGACATTTAGCAAGTTACTCAGTTTCTCTCTGTCACCAAGACCCTAAAAGATATTACAAAAGATATCATGAAAACCAGGCCAAGGCATGAGGGTCTACGCTCACAGGAAGGGCCAGGCAGATTTTTAAATGTCAGAACAAATGAACGTCACTGTATCCAGGCAAAAGGCAAAGCATCTTAAAAAGTGAGAAAGGAAGGCCTTTAAATGGGATTCAGAGACCATAGATCACCTAGGAGAGAGAAAACACGAACTCACATGGCTCTGGCTCCTATGCCCTGCAATCAGGATGGAACCCATTAAACCTCTGACTCAATTACAGCCATTTCATGCATGAAATGTGGCCCAGACAAATAGATCTTCTTGGTGATAGGAGAGAATGCCCTTGGTGTGGACTAATGAAAATTCCATGATTATAAGCTAATACATCTGCTATCTTCCTCTTGTCTGCAGTATGGCCTTCACTCATCAGACAATAATTTGCTCACTGCCCCCTAGGCCACAAGTGGGTGCCAGAGATCGAAAGGTGAGGTCACTTCTCTCAGGAAGGTCATGGTATCATTGGGTAATAGACATGTGAAGCAAAGAAAGCCCAGCGAGGTCCTAAGCTATGGCCACAGTGTGCTTCAAAGAAGATCTGGACAGAACTGACTAATTAGTTACTTAAAATCACCAGGATAACTTTATATAAAATACTGAGAAGTCTCCTGGGAAAGAGAGATGTAGATAAACAACAAATAACAAAGCCTTGGTCAGTAGAGGGGAGTAAGCAATTCTTAATATAATGTGTGTCGTCCTCCTAGTTCCTTTTCTCATCTAGCCCACCACAGACCCACGCCTGAGTCCCTAGGGAGGGAGCAGGGAATGCTGTGAGTCAAAACTGAAAGAAGAGTGAAATAAGCAATTGAGGCACAAGGCAATATTGCCTTTGTACCCATGTCACTAACGTAGTGTAGAAGTCACCTCTGTCTGAGCCATTGTGTATCTCAACACATCAAGAGCATCAGAGACCTCAGCCCATTGGCACCTCCAGGGAGCTAGAGCACCTAAAGTAAGGTACCCAGAGACTGCAGCAGTGACTTGGGGTAATGGAAGCAAGCAAAAGGCCTGTGAGCAGGGGTGCGCTGGTACATGTTTAACAACTGGCTTTCCAGAAAAAGAAAATGTGTATGTGTGTATATGCAAATGTAAGTTTCACATACATTTGACTGATACTAGGAATGTCACATACAATTTGCAAATAATAAAATATACAATATTCTTTATTATAAATTCTATATAACTAATTAATCCTTACAGAATGTTTTCATTTGATTTTTATAGAACTCTTTTATCTGTAATCAACCTATGGTTGTTGTTGACAAACAAGTGTAGTTCTGACCTGAATGTTGGTTGATATTTTCCTAATGTTAATGTGTGAGATGAAAGAGAAACAAACAAGACAGAACTTGAAAGTCAGAACTTCACTCATTTGTTGACTTCTTTGCTGAATTGGATAGTAGTTTTTGAATACTAGAAGAACATTTTCTCAATTTTTTGTTCTATTTGCAATGTAATGGTTACAGACATTATACACTTGTGAATATAATCTGCATTACTGATATTTTCTCTATCACTTTCTTAAGTCTAGACAATCAACAAACAGTAAATCAAGCCCTGATTTGTGGAGTTTGCCAGCTTGCATGATGTAAATACTTCCAATATGGCCAATTTTCAGCTATCAACGTGATATCACTGAACGTGGAGTTGGGAAGACCTGTACACACCGTTACGTAGTATGATAGAATCATGCAGATGCAATTGACATGCATAACCTCGGGAGCATAGATAATAGTAAAATGCAACTACATAATTAGGCAATGATGAGTTTTGAGTATTATATCTTTGTGTTTCATATATTTATTTGTGAGTTTATATTATTTTTTAATTAATAATGGCCGGACTTAACATTCAGCTTGCAAAATTCCTGGAAATTTAACAATCAGTCCCAGTAAAAGCCAACTCTAGCACGTTACTGATGTGGTATATGTGGAAATATGCTACTCAGACCCCTTTTAAGAAAAGACTCACTTCTAGCTGGGAGGAATGTAGTTTGTGAAGAACCTTAAGGATCTACCTCAGTTTTCAAGCCAAGGTCATGCTCTTCTTGGGGTGGCCCCCAGCTGATAACTGAGCAATAATGGTATAAGCTTAGCCATTTCTGCCCAACATGGGACTCCTCTGACAGACAAGCTTTGCTCCCGAAGTTTTCCTTCGGACTGACGGAAACTGTCAGGTCAGCACCACAGTCTGACATCTCCCCACCCTCTCTCCTGTACCTGTCCTTTTTCTTTCACAGTGTTACTCCCAACAAACCGCTAATGTTCCCAACTCTATCTCATCATCTGCTTCCCAGACAACGCATACAGCAACAAGGCACTAGAGTCAGATGGAAAGTAGCCCCATGCAGTATCAAAGAGAGGGGGGACCCGAACAAGTGGAGACTACCAAAGGGGACTGAGTCATAAAGGAAACAGATGGCACCCCGTAGATGAGACCTGACTGAATTCACTCATGGGCACAGGGAGATGCCCCAGCCAATGGGGTCTCTAAGAGCTGAGTAGAATTTTGGGGGGGCTTGGGGGACCTGAAATAGCAAGGTGAAAAATGGGTAGATACCTTTTTGTGTTAATGTGACTCTATTGGTCCATTCCCAAATGGAATAGCTAGGCTGGGAAAGTGCAGGTAATTATAATGCAATGTGATAAGTGCTCTACTGGATGTATGAATTGGTTTCTTTCAAAACAGAAAAGGCAAGTCATTAAATTGTAGGTGTACCAGGGAAGGCTTCACAGAGGAGGTGCTGTTTGAACTGGATCTGGAATACTGAGTAGAAATTGGATAAGCACGCAATTTACCAGGAGAACTCAGAGGAATGCAGAACTCCAAGATATGGAGTTCTTGAAGCAGACTCCAAGATATAATTACTGACACACCACCATTATTTGAATTTTTCCCAAGAGCAGATACACATTTCAGTGAAACACCTACTCATATTCATGACTCTCTCCTAGTATGAAGAAAATGTTTCTGAAACAACGCATGGTAGGGATTGGGGTCTGGGTGGGGCAGTCTGAAACCTGGCGAAGGTCAAGTTAGCTGCTCTTCATGGAGATCAATCCAATAGTTGGTTATATGGTTTTGCTGGCCTGTTTTCTGACTTTGCTATATGAAAAAACACTTTGTGCCAGGAATCTGAGGAACTGTGTTCTAGACCTTGGCCTAAGTCCCCACCTATAGAATAGAGTTGATAATCCATGCCTCCCTTAACTCAGCAGAGCCTTTTGTTTATTTGGTGGCTGGCCAGTATGGGGATCCAAATCTTTGACCTTACTGTTACAGCACCATGCTCTAACCAACTGAGCTAACCAGCCAGCCTACACAGCCTTTTAATTAAATTTGGAAGTAGTCACCATATTTTTTTGTTTGTTTTAATTTTGGCACCCTCAATCCCTGGTCCAGTGCCTGACACATACTAAGTACTGATAAATATTTAATTGATGAAGAGCTTACATATAACTTCCTGGTATAGCCTTTTGAATGTGGTAGGGATTTTGCATGTTCAATGAATATAAAAATACCTGTCTTTGCTTATATATCTGCTGTAAATGTTTACCCCTATGTCTTAACTAGTAAACATGAAAAATAAACCTATTCTACCCCCATTTGGAATGTTAAAGGAGTAGCACTAGGTAGTAGAAATATCAGGGACTTGAGAGTCTTAATAGACTTCCTTGAATTAGATATTAGCACTGTGGTCAGAGAGGACTTGCCCAACTCTCTGAGTTTCAGTTTCTTCATCTGTAGATCCTGAATAACGTTTTGCAAAGATTAAATGGGATGAAGTATATAAAGGACATTGTATAGCCTTTGCTGATAGTAGGTTCTTAACAAGTGTCAGCTTCCCTTTCCACTGAAATATCCATTCTCCCTTAACTGATGTCATGTCTTCAAACTTCTCCCCAAAAGCTAAAGGAGAATTAAATGTTTATTCTTCTCCACAGCTCAGTTTCTGATTTTATCTCAAATGTTGCTCTGCTGGATTACCTCTCTCGCTGAAATATCCATTCTCCCTTAACTGATGTCATGTCTTCAAACTTCTCCCCAAAAGCTAAAGGAGAATTAAATGTTTACTCTTCTCCACAGCTCAGTTTCTGATTTTATCTCAAATGTTGCTCTGCTGGATTACCTCTCTCATCTAAATCTTTAACATAATAAAACGGAAAGAACTCTGAACTGGGAATCTGCCTAGTTTCTCGTTCAGATCCAGGCATTGACTAGCTGTGCAAACTTATGGAGGCCATTCATTCATTCATTCATTCCCTGTTGTTTGACACCCTGACACTATTCTCAGCACTTGAGAATATATTAGAGGCAAAAATAGACAAAAATTTCTGACTTTCTAGAACTTACACATATCATCACAAGAAAACACTGACCAAAAGAAAAAGAAGATAAAGTAAATTATGTAGTATGTTAGGAGGTAATTGAGTTCTAGACAAATGAAAAGTCACTGGAGCAGGGCAAGGGGAAACAGAGAGTGCTGGGAGGGATCAGGGCAGGTTACAGCCTTAAATGTCCATTAAATATTGAGAAAATGAAATTTGAGCAAAGACTTGAAAGAACTGAGGGATCAGCCATTGCATATTTGGGTGAAAAGCATCAAAGCAAAGAGAAGACCTAGATCAAGACCCTGAGGGGATGTGTCTAAGAAACACAAGGAGGCCCGTGTAGCTAGTTTGGAGTGAGCAGAGAAGAAAACAGATGACAGTAAAGAGGCGCAGTGAGTATTACAGACTCTTAAGAGTTTTGGCTTAATCTGAGTGAAATAGCTTCATCTTTGATTCTATCTATATGTAGAAAAGGAATTTAGACTAGTTTCTTGCTGAGATCTCTACCAGCTTTTAAATTCAAGAATTTTCTTGTCATTTTGCCTGTGTACTATGGTTTGAATATTCCCTCCAAAACTCACATTGAAACTTAATCTCCACATGTGGCAGCTTGACAGGTGGAACCTTATTTATTTGTTTGTTTGTTTATTTATTTATTATTTTAATTTATCAATATACAGTATAGCTGATTTTTGTGTCCCTTTACCAATTCCTCCTTTTTCTTCCTCCCTCTGCCCCCTCCCCCCATCAATATCATATCTGTTCACTTGTCTTAAGATCAAGGAATTGTGAGGAGCTTTTAAGAGGTGATTGACTCATGAGAGCTATGCTCTCATGGATTATGATTAATCCAGAGAAATGGATTAATCCAATCATTGGTTAATGGATTATGGATTAATGGATTAATGGGTTATCATGGGAATGGAACTGGTGGCTTTATAAGAAGTGGAAGAGACACCTGAGCTAACATGTGAGCAAGCTCTTGCCCCCTCGCCACGTAATGCCCTGCACTGCCTCAGGACTCTGCAGAATCCCCACCAGTTAACCAGACCCTCACCAGATGTGATCCCTTGACCTTGGACTTCCAGTCTCCAGAACTGTAAGAAATAAATTTATTTTTTTTAATAAATTACTCAGTTTCAGGTACTCTGTTATAAGCAAAAGAAAACTGGCTAAAATACTGTGATAACTGCATGGGCAGATCGTGGGAAACTGGACAAGTGTATGTAAACTGTATTCTAACGGACTGGTTCAGACAGGATTTATATATGTAATTTTATCTCCTGTCTAAAACCAAGGATGATATCACAGGAGCCAGGGGTGCAGGGCTCTGACATCATCTCTGGATTTGGGCAGGCCCATTGTCAAATGCGATCCCTGCCACTCCTCTGTGCAGGTGTTTAATTTGCCTCACCTCCATTCCCTCCTCTATAAAGTGGAAGTAGCTGTGGCCCCTATCTCACTGAGTTATTCTAAGGATTAAATAAGATAATGTGCCAAGTTTTGGGCACAGTATTGAACACACAGTAAACTCTCAATACATTTCACTATTTTTCATTTTTTATAGTAAATATCAATAAGTGCTTTTGAATTGAATTTTCAAAGCCTGTATATTTGGAATTTGTGTGCTAATTTTATCTCTTACATATCATCAAATATGCATTCCAAGATTTTATTTCAACAAATGTTTGCTAATGCTTGTTATGTGCAGGGTGCAGATGCATCAATGAGTGATACAGAGACCCTGCTTTACAGGGACATAAGTGAAGCAACAGATCCTTAAAAGTAACTGTAATCCAAGGCAGACTACTAAAACTGTTATGGTTAGAGGGGCCACACATAATGGAAGAATGGAGAAGGAGAGAGTAATTCCAACTGGGGTAATATAAGATAGTTTCCTGGAGGAGATGAAATATTTGAGCAGGTCAGAAAGTATGTCTCATTTCTAGCTGTGGACCACTGATGCTGTAAATAGTCTTCCTTCCCTTTCAGATGGCACTAGTAAATTATGAACTCAGTGACTTATAAAATTGTTACAAGTTTGTAGACACTTGACTCATATTGCTCCTGGCAAAAGTGACTTCATATAAGCAACGCTGGGTCCTAAGGGCCACAGTGGTACAGCTGTACTGAGGAGCTAAATTCAATTCACACAGCTGCCTGCCTGCCAGGGCAACAGCAGAGGAAAGTTTAAAAAAGAAAAAGAAAAGAAAAGAAAAAAACCAGAAAGAAAGAAAAAGAAAAAGGAAAGAAACATCTGTGATTGCACTCAACTCCGTGGTCACATCATAGGGTATAATTACCCAAGAAAGTTATTTCCAAATGGATCTTTGCCCCCTAACTTTTTTCTTTCTGGATCCAGTAATTCAGCTGCTGGACAGCCTGAGGCAAATTGCTCTTCTTGGTGAGTAACTACACATTTCTATTCCTGCTGGGAAAATATGAGATGCTTGGGAAAGATTTCACAAAAAGCTATCAGTTCACACGTACATTTTCCAGGAGTTGGTCCAAGGAGAGCTTGTATATTTCTAGGGCTATAACACACTTTGCTAATAGAACATACTAGGTGTTCCCAAAGGAACAAATGAAACTTTTAAATATCCTTCCCTTGCCACTCCCCCTTGCCTTCTTCTGCTTTCAAGCTGCATGGATAAATGGCCAAGGCAATATATTTTAAAACAGCTATAGATTTCTAGATTTTTTGAGTTATGTTGTTCAATTTAAGTCGTGGAAAATCTCTTACATCATCAAGCAAGGTTATGGTCAAAGGAATATCCTCCGTAGCATATCCTACTCTTAGAAATCTGGCTGGACATGTGGAAAACAGCCCAGGAGATTTAATAATACGAGGCATTAGTATAAATTTTTAAAGTGTGGTGTTGTGGTTATGTTTTTTAAAAGTCCTTATTATTTATAAATACATTCAGAAATAGTTAAGCATAAAATAATATGGTATCTGGGATGTTCTTCAAAATAATAGAGGAGAGAATGGGTGGAAGTAAGATGAAACAGATTGGCTCTGAGTAGATGTGACAGGTACACAAGGTTTATTAGACTATTTTCTACTTTTACAAATCTTTTAAATTTTTCGTCTATTCTTTATAAAGAGAGAAGCTCAAGCCCAAAGACCTCAGTGAATATGAAGAGGAACTCAGTTATCTAGAAGAATGGGAAGCTTTTTTAGAGAGCAGTTCTTTGGCACTTAAGATACTGGAGATAAAAGAAAGGCAGATATAACGGGAGTGTGATGCTGAGCTAGAGGAAAGGTAACACTTAATGGATGGGAGGAGGTAAAGAAACTATAAGGCCGGAGTTTTTAATGGTTAAGGATTGACTAATAGGATCATTCATGTTATCTTTTGAGACATAGCCCTGACACAACTCTGTCACTCATTAGAGAGCAGACAAGAAACCAAGGATAGAAAAGAATGAAATTGAAAGAAATATAAAGATATAAGCCACAAAGAGAAATTTCTTGGACCAGCTCCTGCCTCAAACAGCATATTAATTAATTTTTTGGATAATGCTATAGAAGGTGCACTTAAGATATTTAAGAACGCCAAGCAGAAAAGTATAACAAATTCATAGAATGATAAAAGCAGCATTCTCATATCTTAATATGTCAGAATTGAGAGCTGAATATAGCTAGATGAAATGAAACAAACAAATGTAAAGTCCTACCGGGGTTCAAATGCCAATGGCATAAATACAGGGTGGGAGATATAGAGCTTTAGTGATAGTTCAAGTGAGATTTAATGGCAATAAATGCCATGTATACAGTGTAATGAGACTGACAATAGAAAACTTAATTCTTTTAAAAATGCATTAGAAGTAATGGAATATTTACACAGAAGAAGATGGTAGCCCTATCTGTATTGGCCAGGCCTCCCTTGGAGTGCCAGGTTTGTGTCTGGGAGACAAAAAACAAACATACAATAGAAAACTTAATTCTTTTAAAAATGCATTAGAAGTAATGGAATATTTACACAGAAGAAGATGGTAGCCCTCTCTGTATTGGCCAGGCCTCCCTTGGAGTGCCAGGTTTGTGTCTGGGAGACAAAAAACAAACAAAAAAAACCAGCCTATTAAGAAGACAGTGTAGAATAAAGGAAGAGTCCAAAGCCCTGTTGTTGAGAAATGACTGAAGGAACTAAGGGTGTTGAAGTAAAACTATTCACTCAGACACATGCACCTTCTAAGGCGCTGAGCCATGGAAGAGAAACAAGCATTATTCCATGTGACTCCAAGCAGTGAAATTGAGCAAAATGTGAATATTTTACAGGGGACAGGACCACAGGTCAGTAAGAGGAAGCTCTTTCTAAAGACCAGAATTTTCCATAGATTGAAAGCCAAAATTGAGATGTGCTATAAATATAAAATACACAGCAGATGCTATGGTTTTAATGTGCCCCTTAAAGTTCATGTGTTAGAAACTCGATCCCCAATGCAGCAGTGTTGGGAGGTGGTGACTAATGGGAGGTGTTTGCATCATGGGGACACTGCCCTCATGAACTGATTAATACACTTATCAAGGGAGTAGATTTCTTATAGAAGGATAAGTTTGACCCCCTCTTGTACTCTCTTGTCCTGTTTTCGCCCATCCACCATGAGATAACACAGCAAGAAGGACCGAGTTGTATGCCAGGTCCTCAGTCTTGGACTTCCCAGCCTCCAAAACAGTAAGCCAATAAATTTCTGTTCATTATAAATTACCCAGTCCCAGGTATTCTGTTATAGCAGCATAAAACATACCAAGACACCAGATTTCAAAGATTTAGCATGAAAAAGAAATGTAAAATAGTTAATTAATCTCATTAATCATTTATATTGATAATATTTTTATATACTGGGCTAAATAAAACATACTGTTAAAATTAATTTCTTATACTACTTTTTACTTTTTTAAAGTGTGGCTACTGAAAAATATTAATTTACTTATGTGGCTCACATTTCTGAATTGTCCTGCTATTTGACAACACTTCGTTAGAAAAACGATTAGTAGGGAAGGGAGGGAAGATTAAGATTAAGCTAGACTTTAAAGGACTCTGAGTATCTGCGATTTAGGAGAAGCCTTACTGTAGGTCTAGGACTCAAGGGCATGATTCTCAACCAAATTCTTCCTCTAACTACCTGTGTTACCTTAGAAAGGTGACTTAACCACTGTGAATCTCAAATTCCTATCTGAACACGAGTTGGACAATATCTGAGGTATTTCCTACTGCTGAGATTTTGAGATTTTATGAAAGACCTCTGCCCAGACTAGAGCTAAAGGCCATTTCCTGTCCTGGGACACAATAGGCAACCTCTATAATAAGGAGTAATTCCTCCATTTCCATTTTATGGAAATATTCCCTCAACCAACAACTTAATAGTTTTTTCAATTTTCAAAGCTCATGGGAAGAATATAGGGCTCAAGGTCAGACAAAACTGAATTAGGCTTGTGGCCTCACCACATCAGTACCAGCTTCATAATGATCACTGTCATCTTCATCCCCCAAACAATATTCTAGCTACTATTTATTGTGTGTTTACCTCATGCTAGGCACTCTGGTGCATTACCCATTTAATCAACACAGACATCTTTCAAGATGCGTGTTGTTACTATCCTTACATAACTGAGGAAGAAACTAGGTTTTAAACCGGTTTATGTAAAGTTGGGTCTGTTATTGAATCTCTCTATGCCACAGAAAGGTAGCATAATCACACCAGTCACCACTGTATACTCAATTATGGTAAAATTGTAGTGATGGTTAAGGGAAATAATGCATGTGAAGTTCCATGAGAGTAGCAGATTTATAATAGGTAGACAATACGTACTAGAATCCTTCCCTTGCTAAACTCTTCCAAAACAAACCCTACCTATCCTCTAAATCCAAATCAAGTAACATCCTTTCCATAGAGCCTCACCATTTCCCCACACGTGGAAGTAAGGTCCACCCCTCCTGAACTAACATAGCCCTACATCTGATGACTTCTTCTCATGCTCATCATTTCCAACCTTTACCTGAAGTCTCATGCATTCATATCATATTTCCCATATACTGTAAAGCTCTGATGTAGACATCAGAGTCATATTAATGACATTTAGTGTAGTATGTGTCACAGAGCATATTATTAATAAACATCTTTTGAGTTAATCATAGTACCCTTTATTGAAAGATTATTGGTGCCAACTGCTGCACAAAGTTTGAGCTCTTTACATACATATCTAATTTATTCCCTACAATTTGGAAGATCGATATAAATTTTATGCATTTTACAGATGAATACACCGAGTCTTAAAGGGGTCAAGTAACTGTCCAAGATCACGTCGATCTTTAGTGGCAGAGTCAGGATTTGAACTTTGGCTGAACTTTGGCTCGCTGGATGGCTCCAAAGCCCATGATCTTAACCATTACACAAGAAGGATGAATAGACAGATGTATGGATGTGTGAATGAATGGATGGATGGATGGATGGATGAATGGATGGATGGATGGATGGATGGATTGTAGACAGAAGCACAACTTCGGTATCCTTTAAATCGATGGATGGATGGATGGATGGATGGATGGATGGATGGATTGTAGACAGAAGCACAACTTCGGTATCCTTTAAATCCATGCTCAAGATCTCCTTTCAATCTCAGCTTTCCCTTCCAGATATTAAACCTTGCTTCAAACACTTCATCCTAGCATATGACTAGGGAGTTCAGCAGAGAGAGAAAAGAAGCACATTTCACCATTTTAAAGATTCATAATGAGCTAAAAGGCCAAGTCAAAATCAATTTATTATTCACCAATGTCTCAGGTCCCTGCCTGTTTTGTTCTCCTGAATAAAACATACCTTCTCAAGTGTATGAGCTGCCAAGAGCTGGGAAGAAAAAAGGGAGTGAGTAATACATATTTACATAATTAGGAAGAAGAAAAAACATTCAAGCAGGTTTTCTTTTTAATGTTTATGTTTATCCAAGTCTCCAGCTCAGGAAAACGTTTACCTAGTGTAGAGAGCATGTGTATTTTCCCCCTGATAGCAGGATTTTTATGATCGAGAATTTCTTTTATTTGGAGCCACAAGCCCAGGGCCCTACAGCATCCTGAGCCTAACAGAAGAAATTCTGAGTCCCGTCTAAAACCTGGGGTCCTTTAGCCAGCCAACCACCAGCCCCAAGACAGAGATACTTAGTCCACCTATATCCCTGGCATTGGTTGAGACCAAACCTTGTGGCTTTGAAAGTGATGGTGATTGTAATTTATTACCTGCATTGATTCACAGAACATGACTCTGTATAAACAAGCAGACATTTTTCATTTGTGCAGTGCAATGGATAAATTGTTTTGCATAGAAACTATACTATTAAAATTAACTGAGTTGGGCATATGCAGATGTATGTAATATACACGTACAAGTAATATATCCTTGGGAAAAAATATCCCAGATGGGTTCTATTTAACTTTAAAACTATTTTATTAATGCATTTTCAGGAAAAAAGAGCTTAAATCAACAACCCTATCACCACTAAACCCAGAGTATTCAGGCAAAGCAGAATCCAGGCTGCTTGCTTTACTTCCCACGCCCTCTCTGAAAGCAATGGCATTTCATTTTCCAGCAGAGGCCTTTTTTACGCATAATGTCATATTTTAATCCAATCAATGTACATTAGCTACAACTAATGTAAATGTCATTGCTACTCTTTCCTCAAACCTTTTTTTTAATTTGCTAAAATTCAGTGCAGAACAATTTTTCCACTTCAGATTAATATATGTTGGACAGCTTTTCTATATTTCTTTTTCCTGCTCCATGAAGTATTATTGAACAAAGCTCTAGGATGTTTCAGGGCAACAAATGAAACAGATTCTCCTTGAATCCTAGGAAATACATGAAGTGCCAACCTTGTTCACCCTAGCCTATGACTTCCCTTCAATATTACTACTAGAGCAAAGCAGAATTGCTCCCACATGGCCCTCATTCTTCAGGTTTTCTGCACTTGTTCATATTATTTCTTCCACTCTGAACACCCTTTCTCCACATCCAAATTATGCCTGTATTTAAGGATCTAATGAAATGCCCCTCTTCCAGGAAGCCTTCCTTGATTTTACCCTTGTCCCAGTCAGACGGGAGTCCTTCACTTTCTAAATGCTCAAATTGCTTCATACGCATCTCCCATGAGGTTCTGGGAATAGTTGAGCCTAGTTCAAATCATGATTCTGTGCATCTATCATAAAGTAGGCAAAGGAGCTGAATAGGCATTTCTCAAAGGAAGATATAAGAATGGCCAACAGACAGACAAAAAAATGCTCATCATCACTCAGCATCTGGGAAATGCAAATCAAAATCACACTGAGATATCACCTCACTCGAGGTAGGCTGGCTAATATCCAAAAGACTGAGAATAACAAATGCCAGTGAGGATGCAGAGAAAAGGGAACCCTCCTAAACTGTTGGTGGGACTGTAAAATGGTGGAGCCATTATGGAGAATGGTATGGGGGTTCCTCAAACAACTACAGATAGAAATGCCATATGACCCAGCCATTCCACTGCTGGGTATATACCCAAAGGAATGGAAATCATCATGTTGAAGGGGTATTTGCACTCCCACATTTATCACAGCTCTATTTACAATAGCCAAGAGTTGGAACCAGCCTAAATGCCCATCATCGGATAACTGGATAAGGAAAATGTGGTATATCTACAAAATGGAATACTACTCTGCTGTAAAAAAAAAAAAAAAAAAAAAAAAAAAAATTGGAAAAAAACAATTTGAAAAAAAAAGGAAAAATTGGGAAAAAATAAAAAAAAAAAAAAAAATTGGAAAAAAACAATTTGAAAAAAAAAGGAAAAATTGGGAAAAAATAAAAAAAAAAAAAAAAATTGGAAAAAAACAATTTGAAAAAAAAAGGAAAAATTGGGAAAAAATAAAAAAAAAAAAAAAAAAAAAAAAAAAAAAATTGTGATACTACCATTTGCAGCAACATGGATGAACTTGGAGAAAATTAAGTGAAATAAGCCAGGCACAGAAAGAGAAATACCACATGTGCTCACTCATATGTGGGAGCTAATAACAATAAATAAATAAATAAACAAACAAACAGCAACAACAACAAAATCATGATTCTGTGCATTTACTATAAAGTGATAAGAAAATTGTGCCCTCAGGGTATTCATTCATTACACAAAAATAATCATTTGATGCATAATCTGTAACAATAGTAGGCTTTGGAGTATGAAGAACTGGATTCAAAATACAGTTCTAATGTTTACTAGCTATATGACATGGGCAAGTTATTTATCCTCTAAGTCTCAGTTTTCTTACCTGTAAAATGAGGCTAATAATACCTACCTTTACATCAAGGACTAGTTGTAAGGATTAAATAAGACAATGAGAGCACAGAAAAGAACACAGTGCTTGGTGCATGATGAGTCTTCTAAAAATGGTGGTGGTAGGGATCAGTGACATAAGTTGCTGCTGCTATCATCATCATCGTTACCATCATCACCAGTTTCATTTATCCATTTGTTCAATGAACACTGAGGTATATACTATGCTTAGTTGTTTATCGGATCCCAGCCAGAATTTTGGTTTTGGGGAACTCAGAGAGACAAGTGTAGTGTAAGTCCTGAAATTAAGGTTCAATATTATGTGCTTCCTTGACATCTGGTAAAACCAAGAAGACCTCAAATGCCCTAACCACAAGTTCCTTCCCCATCCTGCTGCCAAGATAAGGTCCCCTAGCCAACCAACCCTCCTTAACAAGGACTAGGCACCATTTCTGCTTATGCTTGAGTGGTGAGTTTCAGTTCTCCACTGTCTCACGGAAGTATTTAATCAAGCCAATCACATACTCTCATGGAAATCAGAAGAGCCCCACCCTCCTGATGCTACAAAGCCTGTCTCCCACAGTTCCTGGTGGTTCATTTTGCTCCTGAGTGCAACCCCTGTATGGCCCTGTATGGGGTGCAGTGTCCTTCTTCCCCGGGCTGTGAACATATGTGACTAAGAAACTACTATCAATCTCGCCTTTCCAGTGCCAGGTGTCCTGTGTTTGGCCATCTCCATAATTCTAGGGTGGGAACTCCTTCCTCCCCAATGAGATGAAGTGGAGATGAATAACACAACATGCATGATTACTGACCCTGCCATTCACAGTCTAAGGGAGAAGATGTTTGGGTAAATGGACCTTCAAATCCATTGGGATGAGTAGTAAATGGAGGGGTAGAAAATGCTATGTGAGCAGAGAGATGAAAACAAGATCCTCTGGGTGGAGAGTGGCAGGACAGTGAATTTCACAGATAAGGTGGCATTGGCTTCAGCTGAGACGCCTCATGTGAAACCCAATAAGCAGATGATTGTCATGTAGCATCATGCAAAAGTCCCTCCACTTCCAGTTTTTACCCAGAATTCTAGTGAGAGGGTGTCTGCTTACTTAAGCCTGAGGTTCTCTGTGCTTAAGGTAGGGCTGTGTGGTCCAGAATTGCCTATGCCCAGTCTTGTTCTGGTTTTGTCTTTATTATTCGAGGGTACCTTTTAAACTACTCTAGTTGTACACTGTGTTGTTAAGTATTTCTTTGCTAGAACGGAATAGTTGCCAACTTTCCAACACCTGTTCTTGTCTTCTACTCATCCCTGCTCTACAAAAAAATAAGCTCAGACTTGATCTAGAGCAGCTGAGCCCCTAAATCACCCATCCAGGGCCAGAACTTTGCCAAAGTGGAAATAAGGACTTTGCTACATCTCTTTCTTAGGAACTTCATTCTTCGTTCTTCATTCTTCATCCTCTAGCTCTCTCTCTCTCTCTCTCTCTCTCCCTCCCTCTCCCTCTATCTATCTATCTATATATGTATGTATATACAATTTACTGCATGTCCTAACTAAAGACAATACTATTTACTATTTGAATGTTTGCTGTGCTCCAGGCACTATGGTACGTACCTTATCTTGTTTAATCTTGTTTATTCCTTCCACAACCCTGTAAGCTAAAGAGTGTCCCCAGATAAGAAAATTGAGACTCATGGATGTTAGGTAACTGATCCAAGGTCACATTGTTGGTATATATAATATTGAGTATTTGGTTTGGTCTTTGTTTTGTTTTGTTTTTTGTGGCCGGCCAGTATGTGGATCCGAACACTTGACCCTGGTGTTATAACACCACGCTCTAACCAACTGAGCTATAACTGGCCAGCCCTAAAATTGGGTATTTGATTTTAGGTTTACTTGACTCTAAATCCGTGCTCATAATCTCTATGTTATTCTTATGTTATATTTTTTATCCCCAGTTGAAGCAGTTTGGCCAAATAAGTTGGCAACTGGTTACTTCGAGAGTTTAAGCCAAAACTGCATGTTGAAATTCCCAGCCCTTAACAGAAATAAGCCAGTTCTTTAAAAACCACTAGTTAGTAACAGTTACTGTCATATCTTTGCATAAACGCAAGCTTATTTTGTTTTCTTTCAAGCCAGACTAAATATTTAGATATTGCTTAAGTTGCATGGCCTTCTAACTAGATAAAACATGGATTCATTCATAGCTGGTAAACCTGCTGCTAAATATCTTTCTAAACATCTGTAACTAGATTTTCATTCTGTGCAGCTCTGCAGGTTAGTTCCATAAGAATCTGGATTAATATTTCTTCTGTGGGCACCACAGAGAAGACGCAGCCTAAATAATATTGAAAAAAGAAAAAAGAATATGGCTTATATTTTCTTAGCTGAGATTCTAAGTGGCCAGAGGATTTGGTTATGACTTCTTCCAGAGACCCAATTACAATAAATGCTGCAACCCAGATGTGCTCATTTGCAATAGCCAACAAAAAGATTGTGGAAAAAGCTCCCCAGAAACTCATGTAGTGCCTGGAATGGGGTGTTTTATAAGTCCTGAAACATTGTTCCCTCCTATAATTTTGTAGGCCCTGATTTAAGATCCTTTTCTTTTGTGATAGCAGAGAGAAGACTTCAGCAAGACTCGACCAAAGAGGCCCAGGGATATTTCTTCTCCTGAGAAGTAGGATTAAATTTCCTACCCTTCTTAGTAGTTTGGCCAGGGAAAGAAATTTATCTTAGAAAATCATATGTTTTATGGAAGTAGTCTATCAGCTTGAGAAATGTACCAACTCTTGATATGAATTTGGCCTGAGAGTTACTCTTGCTTCTGTCTTTTTCAGTGGCTACCTCCCTGTTTTTTCCAGGGAAACTACACCATCGGGGAGAATAAGTACGAATTTCCAATAGATTGGATGTTGAATCTAATGTCAAGTTTAATAAAGCAGCTGAATTTTATCCAGAAGGTTGCTTTATTGAGAAATCTCAGTTTAGAAGAGATCGTTATTTCTTTAATCAATTACTCACTGAATCATAAAGTGTTAAAATTTATAGGCAAGTAAAAGAGCACCTAGACCAAGAGATTATAACCTGGGGTCCACAGAGTTTACCTGAGAGGCCATGGATAGGCCTCAGTGGCCTTATTTACTAAAAATTATGCATGATTTGTTTATGCTCATGTGTAAATATCGGTTGCATTAGTTCTTCTCTAAAGGAGAGAGAAAACATTCATCTTTGTTTTTAAAGGGCTCAAAATGTTTAAGGACAACTTATTTAGATGAACATTTATTTATATGTGAGTATATTGCTGCCCAGGGTGGTCAAGCTACTTCATAAGATCACGTAGCTATAGAGAAGCAGAACTGCTAGTCTCCAGGTCTTCTGATTTCTGGGCCAGTGCTAGCTTGCTGCTTCTAAGCTATGCTACCTTTGATGACAATGTTTGAGTTGGAGCCTATAACTGGGGTATAAGAAAATTAAAAACATAAAATATGTTGCTCAAGAGTAGGATTTTTATGTATTGAGTGCATATATATCTAAAAACCAGATGATACAATAGAGTGCTCAGTTATAGGATTTGAAATAGAGGGGTGTCTTAGTTTGAGTTCCCCCAAAAGGAGACCTGAGAAAAGTATTTAGAAACAAATAGTTTGATTTGCTGGTGATGCCAGAATGCAGTATGAAGGAGTGGGAGAGTGAGACAGGGAAAGAATAAGTCAGCAATTGATGTGTTAACTAGAGGGATGTCACTTTTGGCAAATACAGCACAATCTTGGGGACCTGATGGCTCAAATTTATCCCACCAGAGCAGCAAGGGAGCTGTGGCACTTATCTTCTATCTCCTGCCCCTTATCGGTTGAGGATTTTTCTTGGCCATAGAACAGCCTCAGGTAGAGAAATACAGGAAAAGTAATATATGGAAATTATCTACTAGTAACCCCCAGGGTAGGTGAAGGGGATATGGGCAGGGTTTTACAACATAAGCTAAATGATGTTTTAGAAGTTAAATGAAGAAAAACATATCTAAAGTATTGTTGGAACATAAAATTTTAGAAATAAAAGGGATCCTAGAAGTCATCTCCTGCTACAACCCCTTCTTCTACAACCCATGCAAAGTTAAGATCCCTTCTTTAATAACACTTAAAATAGCGATCTCTGCTATTCCCTTCAATGTTAGGGAGCATATTACATACAGGTGTACTTTTTTTTTTCCCTTCGGGATCATTCCTGTACATAACTGACTTCATTTATTTTTTATTTTTTATTTTTTTTTGTCCTTTTTGAGACCGGCCACACCGCGCTCAGCCAGTGAGCGCTGTGAGCACACCCGTCATCCCTATATAGGATCTGAACCCGCGACGGGAGCGCTGCTGCACTCCCAGCGCTGCACTCTCCCGAGTGCGCCACGGGCTCGGCCCAACTGACTTCATTTATATGGAGTCAGAATCTACTGGAATCTTCTACTGGTGGCCAACTTCTTTTCTGAATCTATAAAAAATATATTGAAACTCTCCTCTAGATGATAACCTACAGTAGCCAGCCTCCAAGATGGTCCCTAATGATCTCTGACTCCTAGAATTTATGCTCTTCTGTAGTTTCCTCCCACACTGAGTAAGGCTGACTTATATATCCAATAGAATATTGTGGAAAGGACAGAATGAGACTTCCAAGACTAGATCATAAAAGCCACTGCAGTTTCCATCTTCTTCTCTTGGATTATTCACTCTAGGGGACACCAACTGCCATGTTGTGAGGACACTGAAGAAGCCCTATGGAGAGGTCTAAGTGGTGAAGAAATGAGTCCTCCTGCCAGCAGCCATGTGAGTAAGTTATTTTAGAAGTGGATCCTCTATTGCTGGCCAAGCCTTCAGATGACTGCAGCTGTAGCCAACATCATCACTGCAACTTCATGAGAGACCCTGGGCCAGAAACACCCAGCTACACTGCTCCCAGATTCCAGACACTCAGGAATTGTGTAAGATAATACATCTTTGATTGTTTTAAGCCACTGAGTTTGGGGATAATTTATTACACAGCATAGGTTTCTAGTACTTAGTCTTCTTGGTATTTAAAGATAACTACTCCCAACTCTCTATTCTAATAAACACCCCATTTTGCTCTCTCTCTTCCTATGTGTGTTTTTCACTTTTCTACTCCATTATGTGACCATTCCTTTGTGTCGATATTCTTTTTAGTGTCAGACCGTGTTAGTTAAATCTCTTTGTTTTAAGTGACATAAACCCAAACTCAGCCAGTTTATACATAAAACTGGGGGATATGTTGTCTCACGTAAAATTTTCACAAGGGAGGAGGAGGATCTGGCCTTGGAGAAAGCTGGAACCAAGGACTTAAATGACACATGGTCTTTTGTTTCTTTTCTTTCCCACATTTTAACCTAGGTTTTGGCTTCTTTCTCACATCTGCTGTCCCCAGAACATTATAATCATTTTTATATATCTTTCATACTCAGAGCTATGTGGCCAGATATCAAAGAAAGTTCTTCCCTGCCAGACAGTCCAAGTGAAAAAAAAATCTCAGGGAAGAGTTGCAATTGGTCTGACTTAGACCACATTCCTATCCCTAGACCACCATGACCGGGAACACTTTATCATACACACACAGATGCATCGTGTGTGTACCTGTGACCAGAAGCACATTGGATGGAGGCTTCTGAGAGTGAGGGAGGAGGAGATAACTTTAAAATGAAAGTGGCCTTATGGACAGATGAAATGGTAGATAACTTCTGCTGTCGTAGTTCATGTGATGTCCCTGTCATGTTTAGAATAGTGTAGAATGGACAGAGATTATTTGTGGATAGTCATATCAGTGCATCATGTATAATAAATGTGATAAACTGACTAGGGATAAGATCTCTGAAACTAAAGGCAATAGTCAAGAGCATGTTTAGTGGTAGTTAGAAAATCCGTTTTTCTTTAAGTTAGAGAACTCACTGACACAAAGGACAGTAGGGGATGGAGAACACCAAACAAAAGAAGAAAGATTGGTTAGGTGAGTGCTCGGACTTCCAAGGCAGAGACATAGGAGTCAATACTCAAGGCCATGGCTTCTCAATCATAACGTTGTGACACACTGGGGTCACAGTCTTCTGTAAAGTAGTTTGAGAGGTTCATCTCAAATAATTCATTGCTGCCCATGGATAAACTACTGCAGTATATAAAATATTTCCTTTTTTTGTGCATCAACCTGGATTTATAGTCGTCCCTGTGATAATAGCCTTCTCACTAGCATACATCCCAAGACACAATATAGCCTAATGGTTGGGAAGATGGTCACCTGAGCAGACAGCCTGGATCTGAATTTGTGATTTGATACTTATTATACGAATAATTTTGGTAAGTTTTTTAGCTTCTCCATGCTTCAATCGTGCCTCATCGTAGATTTTGAAATGACAATAATAACACTATCTCCCAGTGATATTATGAATTAAGTGAGTTAGTATAGACAAAGTTCTTATAGTAGCATCTGATATATAATAAATGCTATGTATATATTTGCAATTATCATTACTGTTATTATCATTATCCTTGAAGTGAAAGATTTGTACTTAAATCTATCCT
>NW_007730398.1:354252-355351 GCF_000696425.1 Galeopterus variegatus
TAAACCATATTTAGAACCCAACATATCCATCATAAAAGCTAATCTTTTCTAATGCCCGTTTTTATCACAAGTACAGTGCATAATTAAATGCTAGCACTGAGAAGCACCGTATTTAGAAAAGAACAAGGCAGATCATCGACCACAGCTATTTATATATTCCTCCAGTTCGAATATTTCAGACTGTGCACGCTTGCTACTGACATTACTTATTTCTTTTTATTCCTTTTAAAAAAACTGCATAAATTATATTTTTGAAATATGTGGCAATTGGATCATTATATCATATATTCATAAAGCTTTGGAAACTAAATGATATTTAAAGATCACTCAGTACACTTAATCGGAGTATCTTTTGCCAAATAATTTGAAGATCTCTGTCCAAAGTCACAAAATAACTTATGGAAGCAGTAACACTATGACATATGTGAAACCACTATCCCATGGCATTCATTACTAATTTCCTGTAAAGTCTGTACTGAGCATCAGAATCCTTTTAAACACAGTCATTCAAGTACCACTTTAAGTCAATGATAATTAGCACAAAAACTGTTTACATTGCCCTAATGAAGATAGGGCTAGATAGAACCCAATTTCCATATTACTTTGATTGTGTCATTCCTCAATTATTAAATATTTGAACCAGATTTGTCCATATCTACCATATTTTGTTTACTGGTCTGTGAGGAATGAATCCATCTTAATGAGTATATTTGTAAAAGCCTGTTCCTAGACTTGGTCAATGATAAGCTGTTACAATGCAAATTTCATTTTTTTTCAATGAGGCATAATTCAGATACCATATAATTCACACTTTCAAAGTGCACAAGTCAGTTGATTTTAGTACATTCACAAAGTTGTACAATACCACCACTGTCTAATTCTAGAACATTTTCATCACCCCAAAAAGAAACCTTATGCTTATTAGCATCACTCCATTTTTCCTACCTCCTTTCTCCCCAGCCCAGCCCCTCCTTGGGAACCACTAACCTATTTTCCGTCTCCATGGATTTCCCTATTCTGGATATTTCATATAAGTGGAATCATTCAATATGTGGCCTTCTGTGTCTAGCTTCTTTCACTTAGCATAATGTTTTCAAGG
>NW_007730398.1:356318-363839 GCF_000696425.1 Galeopterus variegatus
CACAAAACATTTTAATGTTGATGATGTCCAATTAATCTATTTTTTCCTTTGGTTTGCTTCTAATTTTGATATATCTAAGAAGCCATTATATAATCCAACCTCACAAAGATTTACTTACATATGTTTTCTTCTAAGAGTTTTATAGTTTTAGCTCTTATATTTGTGTCTTTGATCCATTAACACCAACTGAATTTCAACAGTATATGAGCACATTGTTTCTATATAGCTTCATTTTCTTTCCCCTCTTTGTGCTGTTATTGCTGTACAAATTACACTTTTATACATTGTATGCCTATCAACATAGATATATAGCTTTTGTTTTATGCAGTCATCCTTTTATTTTAAATCAGATAAGAGGAGGGAAATGTTACAAATAATACATTTATGCTATATGTTATCTGTTATCTATGTAGTTGCATGTGGATTTGAGTTACTGTCCTGTGTTCTTTTATTTCAGCCTGAAGAACCTTCTTTAGTTTTGTTTGGGGGGGGAGGTCTACTGATGATGAACTCTGTGTTTGTTTATCTGAGAATGTCTTAATTTCTCATACATTTTTGAAAGACAGTTTTGCTGAATATATAATTGGGGGGGGGAGGTCTACTGATGATGAACTCTGTGTTTATTTATCTGAGAATGTCTTAATTTCTCATACATTTTTGAAAGACAGTTTTGCTGAATATATAAATTCTTGATTGACAGACTTTTTCCTTTCAGGATTTTGAATATGTAGTCTCATGACCTTTTAGCCTCCATGGTTTCTCAGGAGAAATATTATTGAGGAGCCCTTGTATGTGATGCTTTTTTTTTTTTTTTTTTTTTTTGCTGCTTTCAGTATTCTCTCTTTGTCTTTTGAAAGTTTGATTATAATATATCTAGGTGTGGATCTCTTTAATTTTATCTACTTGTAGTTTCTTGAGCTTCTTGGGTATGTAGACTAATGTTTTAAATCAAATTTGGAGGATTTCGGTCATTATTTCTTCAAATATTCTTTCTGCTCTTTTTGCTTTTTCTCTCTCCTCTCCTTCTTGGGGTCCCATTGTGCACATCAGCATATATGGTTTCCCGTAAGTCTCTGAGGTTTTGTTTATTTTTCTTCTTTTTTTTTTTTTCTTTTTATTCTACAGATTGATAATCTCAATTGGCCTGTCTTCACGTTTGCTGACTCTTTATTTTGCTTGCTCAAATCTGCTGTCGAGCTCCTCTGGTTAAATTTTTATTTCCGCTATTGCTCTTTTCAACTCCAGAATTTCTGTTTGGTTCTTTTTTCTAATTTTTATCTCCTTATAGATATTCCTTATTTCATGAGTCATTGTTCTCATATTTTCTTTTAAGGGTTTAGAAACGGTTTCCCTTAGTTCTTTCAACATATTTAAAATATATGAGATAAAGTCTTGTCTTACAAGTACAATGTCTGGACTCCCTCATGGACAGTTGTATGGGCCATCCTTTCTTATTTCTAGGTATGTCGTATTTTTTTGTTGTTAAAAACCAGACATTTTAAATAATATAAAGTGGAAAATCTTGACATCAATTTCTTCCCCCTCTCCAGGTTTGTTATTATTGCTGTTTTGATGTTGTTGATGGTGTCATTTGTTTGTTTAGTGACTTTTCTAAACTAATTATCTAAAGCCTGCATTCTATTCTTTGTTTGTGTGGTCACTAAAGTCTCAGGAGAGTTATGTTAGTGGTCAGCTGATGATTTCACAGATATTTCTTTAAATACATTAAACCAACAAGTCTCCACGTGTTTGCTGAGGATCTATGTGTGTGAGTGTTTTGGGATGTGCCTTCAACCCTCAGGCACAGCTTACAACTCTTTCTTAGCCTTCACTTCCTGCTTATACATAGTCTCAAGGTCAGCCAGAGATAAAGCTTAGGGTCACATGCCCACCGCTGGGCATGGCACAGCTCTGTAGATGGGCATGACCTTCTAGATTCCCAGAAATATGTCAAAGACTTTCAAAGCCCCATATAGGCATTTTATTCCTCAGCTTTCTTTTTTTAAATGTTGGTTAACGTATTGTTTGCTCCAACTGTTATTCACCAACTCAATCTGCTGCAATGATAAAAAAAAAAAAAATGCCTCTGATTATTTTCAACAAACATTGTCAGGGAAAAGGCTATTCACACTGGATAAGCTCCAAGTCAGTTATAATAAGGGTGTCTGTCTGTCAGTTCTTCCAATAAATGACCAGACAAGTGAAATAATCATCATTCTTTTAGAATGAGGCTTTGAAGGAGCTCGACTCTGTTCTGCCCCCTTCGGTGGTTGCCAGGTTGCTAGTTTTCATTGTCATTACAGTCTGTTCACTTTCAAGGCTAATCCAGAGCTAGGGGTGGGCATGGAAATAGGACAAACTAGAGTGTCACAAAGCTTGACCAGTATTCAGCCATTTATCTTGAACAGATAGTCCTCACATTTCTACAGGTTTTTGGTTAATTTACAGAGTTCTGAAAAGTTGATTCTGACAATTTTTTATGTTCTTGTTGCTATTATGGACAAGAAGATTTTTTAAAATTATTTATTATAAGCATATTCATTATTACAAATCGTATTTTCTTTATGCCCTTTACCCAACCTATCCCTCTTCAAACCCCCGCCCTGCCTGCCCCCATCTCTAGTATCCTTAGCTTTTGTTCAACGTATTGTTTTCATCCTTTGTTTCTTCTTTGCTTTCTTTCTTAGCAGCCAGTTATGAGTGAGAACATGTGGCATTTCTCTTTCCTTGTCTGGTTCATTTCACTTAACATAATTTTCTCCAGATTCATCCATGTTGCTGCAAATGGCAGAATTTCATTCTTTTTTATGGCTAAGAAGTATTCCATTGTGTATATACACATTTTCCTTATCCAGTCATCCAAATTGATGGACACTTAGGTTGGTTCCATAGTCTGGCTATTGCAAATAGATCTCCGATGAACATGAGAGTGCAGGTATCCCTTTGACATCATGATTTCCATTCCTTTGGGTATATACCCAGAAGTGGGATTGCTGGACCATATGTTAGTTCTATCTGTAGTTGTTTGAGAAACCTCCATACTGTTTTCCAGAATAGCTGTACTAATTTACAGTCCCACCAACAGTGTAGAAGAGCTCAGAGCAGAGAGAAATAAAGAAAAGAGGATTTTCAGAAGTTTTTACTACACTGTTTTCTCTGATGTCACAAATTATTTTTATATTTGTTCTCCACACATTAAGGTTTGTATAGGTTTTATAGATGTATAGAATCAGAAGTCCTTATCATAGCTTACAAGGCCCTACATAATCTAACCCCCTGCTTTTCTCGTAAGAGTTGTCTCTTATCCAGCTTTCCCTCACTTACTGTAAACCATTCTTGTGGCTCCCTTGATGTACCTCAAACGTCCTAAGTCATTATTTCATTCCAGCCTCTGCATTGGGTATTCTCTCTGTCTAGAGTTTTCTAACCCTGGAAGAAATTCTCATCCTTCAAGTGAGAGAAACTTCTCATCACCACAGATATCACCTGCTCAGAGAAGCCATCCCTGACCACCTTTTCTAACAGAGCTCTGTCTCCTCTTACCCCCACAGTCCTCCCACCTCCAGGTAATCTTTATCATGTCACTATTTATTTCTTTCACAGCCTCAATTATAACATTTGCTTCACTCATTTTATTTGTTTCTTCCAATAGAATGTGAGCTTCATGAGGATAGGGACCTTGCTGGTATTATGCATTTCTATATTCATTAGGCCTGCACAATTACCAGCACATAGTAGGTGTACAATAGAAGATAGTTGAATGACTAATAGATAGTTGAATAATGAATAATTGCATGAATAGCAGATAGCTGAATGATGAATAGTTGAACAAATAATAGACAGCCAAATGACAAGAATTCTACTAAGCATCGATAACATACCTAAGTTTAGGATGCCTCAAGTATACTCTCTATCTTTCAGTTAAATTCAAGGACAAAGAAACAAAAATGTGAGGTTGAGTCAATTACACTGAGAAGATCACTAGAAGCACCTTGAATGTCTTCTACTGGAGACAAGGTAAATAGGGAAGAAAGGTTTTGAGCCTAAGGATTGAGATAGATTGCTCATTTCCTTGCTGTGACCTAGAACAAGACATTGTTTTTATCTCAGTCTCCATTTTCCTATCTGTGAAATTATAGGTTGAATCAGGTGGTCTCATAGTGTCTTCCCACTTCTACCCTCCTGTTCTTAGAGTCTCACAATGCACCCTGTTCCCAATTAGAGAGAAAATTTCTTAAACTTCAGAAAGTAAAATTAATTTTCAAATGCTGCACAATGAAAGAGTAAATATGAAACACCAGGATACCACTTTAATAGAATCTTTTTTATGTCCATAATGGTACTTTAATGTTTTTTGCTGAGGACATTTTGAGGTTTATAGTACTAGAATAAAACATACAGTCTTTCATCTGGTTAACCAACTCACGGCTATTGTATTCTAAACTGCTTTAAGATGCCACTGGGATTCAATTTGCTGAGATTTTTATTTTACTTTATTTTACTTTTTTATTTTAAATGAAATAAGTTGTGAATCAAATCGACCAAGCAATAAAAAAAGATTTCAAGTTGGTCTTCATAAGGGTTGCAAAGTAAACTGGAATATTTCTTCGGCTTTCAGAAGCTCTGGCTCTTATCTCAAAAGACCACTTTGGAGTTACAAACTTTATAGGGCTCTTAAGTCAGGAAAATATAGTAAAGCAGGAAATCAACAAATAATAAGACAATTTCCATCTCTGAAGTCAAAGAAAAAATACTTACAAATGCTGTTTTTTCTAGATCTGGATAATGAAGTTTGGGTACTTAAGAGAGAGGCCAGACTGGTAGATCAAGTGAATGATTTATGCATATTTTTGGAAATTATCATTTCTCAATCATCTCTCACATGAACTGAAATTTGCCTGTGTGCATAGCACAGTGCTTGTTATAAAAGAGGCAACATGGATATAGGTTAAATGGGGACTTGGTCATTATTTAGCCTATCTCAAGACAAGAAAAGCCCACCAACTTTAGATTTCTGCCCAGGAGCTGGAGAATGCTGTGCTACCCTTCAAGAACACTTAGAATGTGCAGCATGGTTGGTAGAATTCTCTGCATTGAAAGCAGTGTGCTGTGGGCCCCAGCCAGGTTCAGGTTGAGAGGCAGGTAGGATACAGCAACATTATGCACAGGATGACCCTTTTAAAACTATTTTAAATTTTCTTTTACATCTGGACTAATCAACTATACTACAGCAAACACCTTTTAGAGGATGTTTGTACTAGTCTAACACAGGGTTTCTCAACCTTGGCACTATGGACATTTGGGGCTGAATAATTCTTCGTTGTAGGAACCTGTCTCATGCACTGAAGGATGCTGAGTTGCATCCCTAGCCCTACCTACTAGTGTCCAGTAGCAATTCCCCTGTCACAAGGTTGGACAACCAAAAATGTCACTAGATATTGCCAAATATCTTGTGGGGTCAAAATCACTCAGCTGAGAGCTACTGATACGTTTCTCACAGTGTGTTCCTCTGATATGAGAGAAACTGAACAAAGGACACTACTACAGAGTATGCCAGAAACCAGTTTATAAAGGAAACCTCAGCTGTGGGCCACTCTTTTTGAACAAATAATATGATATTTTATTTATTCAATAATTATTCTGACACCTACATTATAGGAACATTTCTAGCATAATAAGGGCTACATTTTGAGCAGTTTCTCTATGCTGAAAATTTTATGTGCTTTGGCTCGTTTAAATTTCACAAGAACCCCACAAGGTATGTGGGTAAGTAGTGGTAGAACCTGGATTTGGATTCAGGTTATTTTTATCCTCCAAGCTCTGTAATCCCTCCCTTGCTACTGGTTGTTCTCTTGACCTTGAAGATGTTATAGACAACAGAATATGGTGGTTAAGAGTACAGTTTCTGGGGACAAACTGCTTAGATCTGAATCTTGTTTCAAGTAATTCCTAGCTGTGTAAGCTTGAGCAAATTATTTAAACTCTGAGCTCAGTATTTAGTCTATAAAATGCATCCATCTCAGAGGATTGCTGTGAAAATTAAGTGAGATAATGTATACAAATGTCTGACACATAGTAAATGCTCAACTACTATGAATTTAGGTTTCAAACTCATATGCCAAGCCATACTGGAAAATAATGTACAGGAGTAGAGAGGGCCTGGGCATTGCATTAGGGAGTGGTCGGAACTGTAGTGTACTACGTAGGTCACACTCTGTACTTTTTCCAGCCAATTAAAAAAAAAAAAAAAAAAACAGGTATAAGCTAAGTAACTTATATTGGCAGAGTAGATTGGGATCATGAGCCTCAGTTTACTGGTGAAGTAACTGAATCCCAGAGAAGCAGTGAAACATGCCAGGATTCTGTTGTTCATCAATGGTGGGGTTTGACATGGAACCTAGGCCTCATTTTATCCTTGCTCAGTGTATTAGTCCATTCCTGTTGCTTATAACAAATACCCGAAACTGAGTAATTTATAAAGAAAATGGAATTTATTTCTTGTATTTGTAGGCTGGGAAGTCCAAGGTCCAGGGAACACATCTGGTGAGGGTCTTCTTCTCAGTGGGAGCTCTCTACAGCAATTCAGGGTGTCACATGGTGAGAATGGGCTGAGCAAGACTGAGCTAAGCTTCTCACTTGCTCTCCTTATAAAGCCTTTATAACCATGCCAATGACCACCCATTAAACCAACAATGGATTATTCCATCCAGGAGGGCACAGTCCTCTCAATCTAATCACCTCTTAAAGGCCCCACTTTTCAATTATCATAATAGGATTTCCCACCCTCTAAACACTGTTATAATGGAGATTAAGTTTCCAATACATGAACTTTTGGGGGACACATTTAACCTATAGCACCCAGGTCTCATTCTACTGCCCTGGATGTATCTCTTCCCACTCCGTGAAAAACATTTCTTGCTTTTATTTCTGTAAATAAGTTCTGATTTTTTCATTGGCTGAAAAAATTATTCATATAGGGACCTGAGAAATGCTTATGGGCATGGGATTGCTCCTACCAGTGCACCCAGGCATTTAAATTGTTCCCCACTGGGCATCAGAACCTCCCAGTGACAGATTGCAGAGTGCTCCAGCATGAGGATTATAGTTTTCTACAGGGATGAAAATGGCCAAGACTTTTGAGTAAATGCAACCACCAATTAGATTCCCTCAACACTATATTTAATTTAGAGTCCTTAAAACAAACAAGGATTGTTTTATTTTAAATATCTGATTTTTTTAAGGCCACCACCCTTTAAACTATTTCTTGCTTTTGATACTAAGGCAACTGGTTGGCAGAACTTGAGAATGAAAAACTTTATATTTGACAGAATCAAACCTCCTTGACATATAAAGACAACTTAAGAGTCCAGAGAAATCCTCAATATTGTGAGTAAATTTTCAAATACTTCTGCCATTTATTCTAACACACAAACTCTCTCTCTCTCTCTCTCTCTCTCTCTCTCTCTCTCTCTCTCTCTCTCTCTCTCTCTCTCTCCCCCCCTCTACACACACACACACACA